>NW_012114932.1:11522189-11522491 GCF_000951035.1 Colobus angolensis palliatus | reverse complement strand
GGATGAAATGAAGCGAGAAGAGAAGTTTAGAGAAAAAAGAGTAAAAAGAAATGAATAAAGTCTCCAAGAAACATGGAACTATGTGAAAAGACCAAATCTACATCAGATTGGTGTACCTGAAAGTGACAGGGTGAATGGAACCAAGTTGGGAAACACTCTGCAGGATTTTATCCACGAGAACTTCCCCAACCTAGCAAGGCAGGCCAATATTCAGACTCAGGAAATACAGAGAACACCACAAAGATACTCCTCTAAAGGAGCAACTACATGACACATAACTGTCACATTCACCAAAGTTGAAA
>NW_012114932.1:11518261-11518908 GCF_000951035.1 Colobus angolensis palliatus | reverse complement strand
TGCCTTAAAATTATTGTGAGGGGAAGTCATGATAAATAATGGAACAATATTGACAAAATCATTACAGGACACACTGAGTATTAATAGATTGCTTGTATACTTTGAATTCTAGTAGTGTTTGAGGCTGGGGAGACCTTAAAAGTTCTGCCATAAGAAGATGGTGAATAGACAAGAAAACATTTGGCCAAGTTATTTCATGAACCTGTTGGTAAAAGAGCCACAACAAATGGTGACACTAGTATTTCTAGTTCCCCCATGTGATTTGACCATATGGACAAGCACTGGCTTTTTAAGCTGACCATATTTCAAAATCCTGGTTTAGTTTATTTACCAAAGGGCACAAAGTCAAAGATATATAGTCATTATGAGTCTTTCAAGTGAGATAGCCTTTCAAGCGAGTCACAGGGCGTGACTGTGTTTGTAAACATCATCAGGAGGACCCATACAACAATTCCAGGCTAGGAAGATGAGCAAACGAGATTACGAAATGAAGATATAAAACTGACTGTGCAAGTTTTGAGGACAGCAAAACAGTTCTGTGTCCTTGGATATGTCTTTCCTTTCCCAGTGAAGTCGCTATGAGCAGATTGCCCAATCACCAAATGGCATAGCAGATCTTGGAACCAGCCTGCAGATATTTGAGCATA
>NW_012114932.1:11365140-11517846 GCF_000951035.1 Colobus angolensis palliatus | reverse complement strand
TAGTGTTTGAGGCTGGGGAGACCTTAAAAGTTCTGCCATAAGAAGATGGTGAATAGACAAGAAAACATTTGGCCAAGTTATTTCACGAACCTGTTGGTAAAAGAGCCACAACAAATGGTGACACTAGTATTTCTAGTTCCCCCATGTGATTTGACCATATGGACAAGCACTGGCTTTTTAAACTGACCATATTTCAAAATCTTGGTTTAGTTTATTTACCAAAGGGCACAAAGTCAAAGATATACAGTCATTATGAGTCTTTCAAGTGAGATAGCCTTTCAAGCGAGTCACAGGGCGTGACTGTGTTTGTAAACATCATCAGGAGGGCCCATACAACAATTCCAGGCTAGGAAGATGAGCAAACGAGATTACGAAATGAAGATATAAACTGACTGTGCAAGTTTTGAGGACAGCAAAACAGTTCTGTGTCCTTGGATACGTCTTTCCTTTCCCAGTGAAGTCGCTATGAGCAGATTGCCCAATCACCAAATGGCATAGCAGATCTTGGAACCAGCCTGCAGATATTTGAGCATACCGACTCTAACTTTTTCCTCCTGTTGCATTCCTTCTTGTCAAACACTGTGGAATATCTATGGGTTCTTATATCATTATACTGTTCAGTCCATGTTTACTGTTCTTTTCCCACCTGCTAGAAAGAGTGTGGGGTACTAGATAGTTCTATCTGAGTTTCTCACCATGGGCTGCAATTTCCCTCAAATTTCAGATCATTACCTCACGTGCTTTTGTTGCTTGGGATAATCTTTTAGGTATTCCTTAAACTGCACAAAAAGCAATTGTTAGAAGTTTTTGTTCTTTAATTAATCAAAGACGTTCCAGGCAATCAAACAGTATTCAGGATTCATAGAATGATATTGCACATATGTGCCATAAACTAGGAAAATAAATCTTAGTTATAGACTTTATTATATGCAGTTAGTGCTTTCTGGGAAAATAATTAGTGGGTTGTATGTAGGACTATTTTTGTTTTGTTTCTTTTTAACAGTAGATTCTAGCTTTTATTTTAAGCATAAGGTTGCTAATGAAATTATTCCTTACAGAACACATCTATTCTCTTTGTTGATCAATGATTTCAAATCATCTACTTTCTCAACATTAAGGTTCTTAGTCTATTCTGCAATGACCAAACCTTAAAGTATTATTTGTTATAGTAAATGTTTCTGGTGATAGAGAAAAGTCAAAAGCTTTATAAATCCAAACTGTGACTCAAGTCTGTGTGAGATGCAGTAATAATTAGGAAAAGCTGGCTTGCTAAATTAGTACTAAATTTTCACAACAGGCATCAGTCAATAGTCCAGACATCTGATGCGTTTAGCAGAGGCCAAGGAGAAAATTAATCACAGGTTATCTATAACAAACTGCTAAAGTGTATTTATTTCACAAAACCAAAGAATAAATGTTCTAAGACTATTTAAGATAAATAAAGATAAGAGGATTGGAAAATATTCACCAGATTATCTTATCATTTTTCTCTTTACTTTAGTTTTCATTAAATTGTGAGAATCTCCTTGTATCCCCTGTGTTTAGTAGAGTATAGGACATAGTAGAGGCTCCATAAAGGACCATTGAGTTAATGAGGGACAGCACATCCTTACTCATAAAAAATATAAAGCTGGGATTTTTTTTTGTAATTTATTATACTCGTGCCCATCTTTAGCTGTGAAACAGGTATGTTGATGTGTATGTGTATGAAGACTAAATATAGCCATTCCTTTAGTTCCAAAATATCTACCAACTGCCTATGCTAACTGTGTGGGATACAGAAATAAATATGGTAGAATATTCAGTTTTCAAAGAGTAGGTAACTGATCTCTTTCTTCTAATGGCCAGGAAGATAGCAAAAATAAATTAATTTCATGGTTGAAAACTAAAAGTTTCACTAAACTTTTAGAGTAGGTTTGCCAGGTAAAATACTTATTTAAATTTGAATTTCAGATAAGCAATAAGTAATTTTTAAAGATAAGTATAGCCCATGCAGTATTTGGAGCATACCTATCCCAAATATGGTATGAATTGTCTATCTGAATTTCAAACTGAGTTAGTCATCCTGTATTTGTGTATATGTGTGCTCACTAAATTTGGCAACCCTACTTTTTAGGCCACTTTTTACATAGCAGAATTGTTCAAATTGGTTTCCCATTTTGCACCTTGCACACTGTGAAGATGGGACAAGTTGTAAAATGCTTTAGACATGGAGATAAATACGTAAGAACTCAGAAAAGCATCAGGGAGGAGAATAAGGTGCACTTGAATAATAATTAACCACAACAAATTATCTCTTCACAATATGAGATCAGAAGTATTTATCCACTTGTTTGTTTGGGGGAGAGTGACAACTTTGAGAACCTGGGATTTGAAGTCAGACAGGTCAATTCTACAACCTAGGGTCACTATGACTCCGGACAAGGATCTCAAGCTCTCCATGACTCAGTTTCTTATGTGACAAATGAGGACAAGTAGAGTAATACTGTATAGAGTTGTTTGAAAGATTAAATGAAATAATACTCATAAAGTGATTAGCAGTGCTTGCTATAAAACAAGTGCTCTCTATATTATAGATTTACTCTTATCAACTACTACTGTTGAGGTGCAATAATCATGTATGATTTTGTCTTAAGAGAAAAGCAGTTCCTGGCATCTAGAAGCTAGCTTGGCACTCACAGCTAGACCTTCCCCTGCTGAGTATAAACAATTTGACAGAGCACCAAGATCAGACAGAGCCATTCTGTGACCATGATGAATCAAGACAAAAATAAGACTGCCCCATAATCATACCTGAATGCAGAGCAAAACACAAATATTAAAAAACATCAGAAATGACCTAACGCCATTCTATCCTGGTTCATATGAACGAGTGTTCATTCCTTTCTTACAAATTACAACCTCACTCCAGTTTCTCCTCTTTCTGGGGAAGACATTAAGTTGCCCAAGCATATCAACCCCACTTTCTAAGAGTCTCCAATTTGGAGCAAAGATCTGAGTCCTTGATATCTCCCCCAAACATGTACCCTAATCCTTTTTTCTTTTCTTTGAAACGGAGTCTCACTCTGTTGCCAGGCTGAAGTGCAGTGGCAAGATCTAGGCTCACTGCAACCTCCACCTCCCAGGTTCAAGTGATTCTTCTGCCTCAGCCTCCTGAGTAGCTGGGACTATAGGTGTGCACCACCACACCTAGCTAATTTTTGTATTTTTAGTAGAGACGGGGAGAAAACCGTGTTGGCCAGGATGGTCTCAATCTCTTGACCTCATGATCTGCCTGCCTTGGCCTCCCAAAGTGCTGGGAGTACAGGTGTGAGCCACCACTCCCGGCTGAACTCTAATCCTTTCTAATGCCATTTTACTGAGATGTCCTTGACCACATCCCCCTGCTCCTCACCCCCATAATGTCCATCATACCCTATAATTCTTTACTGCAACACACCATAAACTTAATATGTTCAACTACAGGAGTATTCCTGGTGATCTTTGGCTGGAGGGCATTGAGAGAACCTTTCATGAGCACTTTCTTTCTCTTGTATTTCTTGTCCTCAATGTTCAATATTCTCCTTGTGTCTTCTCCACTTTCCATCACTAAACTGTATCCTAAATATGCAGGTATAATACAAAATATCAGTGAAAGAATGATCATCATGTATTCATAAAGTTAAATAAATAAAACTAAAGGCCAGATGCTGGTAACTAGATGGCTGCATCTCAGTTTTAGATTAGCGTTTCAGGTCTGATCATTTTCTAGGTCTTTCTCTATTTTAGTAAACAATCTTTTAAAAACACGAGAATATATCCATACTGGCTCACATTTTCCTGGAATGCAATGATAAAATAACATAAAGAAAAACGTTTGTAGGTAACATTTACTGTGCTAGTTTTTCTTGGACGTAGTTTGAGAGAACAGTGATGATGTAGTTTGAGAGAACAGTGATGATGTAGTTTGAGAGAACAGTGATGATTGACACAGTAGGCCCTTGGTAGCCACAGATTCCGCATCCATGGATTCAACCAACTTGAATTGAAAGTATTCAGAAAAAAAATTGTGTCTGGACTGAACATGTAACAAACTTTTTTTCTTGGCATTACTCCCTAAACAACATATTTACATAGCATATACATGAGTATAACAATTTACATAGCATTTATATTGTATTAGGTATTATAAGTAATCCAGAGATGATTTAAAGTACTTGGGAGGATGTGTGTAGGTTATATGCAAATATACCACATCATCATCATTTTATATCAAGAACTTGAGCATCCCTGGATTTTCGTATCCTCGGGTGTTCCTGGAACCAGTCCTCCACGGATACCAAGACAGAACTGCATATATGGGAAGCCAATAATACCTTCCACCCTTGAAAGTATATTCATCTCCAGGCTAATATCTGGAGTGTGAATTCTGCTATGGAGAGCAACCCTAACTGCTAGGACTCTTGGTGCCCGATATCCCTTAGATTTTCTCTTCTATAGTTGGGAGCAAAAACATTTTCCTTTCTTGTTTGTTTGTTTTGGCTGAGTGAGAAAGTCCCTATTACTTTAGCTCCAAGCTTGGCAACATAAAACCCTGCCCAACCATCTCTGTAATCTGTGATATTAGAAGATGCTGCATACCAAGAATGTCAGATCATTTTTCCAATTATACACACCTAACAGTAGAGAAAGTTAAAGAATTGGACTGGGGGACTGACTCAAAAATATGAGTATTAATATACTTTAAAAACTCCCTAGGTGATTTTTATTTGACCCAATTCCCAATCTTCCAGAAGCCTCTCCTTAGATGTGATATTCCCTTGCAATCACAGGAAAAGAGTACCTTAAAGAAGCCAAATTTAGGATCAAGCTATGATCTACTATTTAATATTATTTGCAGCATGAACCCTTAACAAATTTAGAGCCGAGTCATGCGTCAACCTGAGCTGACCTAATTGCTTGTTCTGTTGTCTGCAGTTCTGGAACATGGAATAGACCAAGGCTAAGCCCTGAATAGCAGTAGCAGATCTCACTGAAAATCTAATTTATAGGACAGCAATAGCGATGCTCCAGCTAAGGTTGCTGAGGCCACGGTGAACTAACCTCTATTTTTCATTCTCTAATCATTTCTCCAGAAAAATAAATTTGGTTATATAATTTATCTTGCTTAGTTTGGGCTCAAAAACGAACTTGAGAGAGGAAAAACTATAGTGAAAGTCTGTATATTTTAAGTTACACTGCTGTGATCAGCAGAAGTTACTTTGCTTCAGAATATCCAACAGAATTTGCCTCAGAATAAATGTACACGACAGTGTATGTGACTTGATGTTTGTACCAGAATGAGGCCAGAATGGTGTTGACATCAAGTTATATTTGGATGTCAAGTTTGTGTGGACATTGCAATGTGAACAGAGATGAATGATTAATGAAATTGTAATAATATATTTCTTGGCTACTGAATTGTTTAAAGCATGATATAGATATGATCTAATGAATCTTTCCCTCTACACTGAAAAGTGGATGAATAGTGAATGTTCTCTGCTTAATTTAATCATGATGTCTTCAATACAAGTAATTTACTGAAGAGCACAATATAATCATTGTAAAGCCCAGTAGTTCAGCTTGGAATTTTCCAAATAGGAAAGATGGCAGACTTTAAAAATGTATTTTTGTCACAGAATCACAACTTGGGCTTTAGGGCTAAATAGCTTGTGAGCTACTCAGAGGCAAGATGCGAGTCTTTGTGCCCAAGTATCTGTCATATTGTCAGATACTAGATAAAACTTCACACATGAAGACAACACAAACAAATAAACAACGACAAAATGAGATAGACCCTTGACTTGCCATTATCAACTCTGTTGCAAAAAGGAAGATTCTTTGTAATTCTTAGGTTCCCTTAAAAAAATTCTTAGGTTTCCTTAAAAAAGTTGATAATCACTGGAGTAAAATACCAAGTTAGAATGTGGAGGGAAATTTTGTGAAGTTTTCACCAATCAGTAAAGCTTCAAATATGTCATGTCTATTAAATGGCAGTTAAAAACCACCTTTCAAGAAGCCTATCACAGAGAGCCAGATAATTACATTTCCTGTGTTTATTTTTTACTCTTTTTATGCAAATTATGACTTATAATTATTGTTTTAAGCACTGTCTTTTAAAATATACAGGAAAAAAGGAATAAGCCAAAGATGTAGAAATTCTAGATTTTTTATGTAGCAGGAAGCTCCCTTTACCAGTGTTTTTTGTAATTTTATATAAATAAGATGTATAACATAAGGCTTTGCCTATAGACAGTGTAATGGTTACCATAGCCTAGCAAATGGACATGTCCAGTACCTCACATAGTTCATTTGTGTGTGTGTATGCATGTGTGTGCATGTGTGTAGTAAGAGCACCTAAAATCTATTCTGGGAGCAAATTTTCAGTATACGATATTATTACTCTAGTCTTCATGTTGTACATTAGATCTCTAGACTTAGTCATCGTACATAACTGTAACTTTGTATCCTTTGACTTACATCACCTTATTTTCTCTCCACCCCTCCACCCCTGGTAACCACTGACTATTCTCTGTTTCTATATATTTGACAGTTTTGTTTTTTAAATTTCACATAAAGATGAGATCATGCAATATTTTTCTTTCTGTGTCTGGCCCATTTTACTTAGCATAATGTAATATAGAGTCATCCGTATTGTCACAAATGTCAGGATCTTGTTTTTAGGCTGAATAATATTCATATATGTATATACATATACATACATGCACATTCCCCATATTTTTTAATCCATTCATCTGTTTCTGTACACCTGTTTCTCTATCTCTGCTATTGTCAATAAAGCTGCGGTGAACATGACAATGCAAGTATCTCTACAAGATGCTAATTTCATCTTCTTTGGGTATATACCCAGTAGAGGACTCGATAGATCTTAAGGTAGTTCTATTTTCAATTTTTTGAAGAACCTCTCTACTGCTTTCCATAACACTTAAACCGATTCATATTTCCACCAACAGTATATAAAGATTCTCTTTTCTCTACACTGTTACCAACACTTATCTCTTTATTTTTTATAATAGTCATATTGACAGATGTGAGGTGATATCTTACAATGGTTTTGATTTGCATTTCCCTGATGATTAGTGAGGTTGAATACCTTTTCAGATACATATTGGCCATTTTTATGTCTTCTTTGGAGAAATGTCTATTCATATCTTTTGCCCATTTTTATCTACTTTTTAGAATAATATTAAATTTTTTAAATTTTTTGCTACTGAGTTGTGTGTATTCCTTATATATTTTGGATACCCACCCCTTATCAGATGTAGGATTTGCAAGCATCTTTAGGCTACCTTTTCATTTTTTTGACGGATTCCTTTGCTGCACAGAAACTTTTTCAGTTTGTAGTCCTACTTGTTTATTTTTGCTTTTGTTGCTCCAGTTTTTGGTGTGATAGCCAAAAAATTGTTGCCCAGAACAATGTTGAAGAGCTTTTCCCATGTTTTCTTCTAGGATTTTTACAGTTTCAGGTCTTGCATTTAGGTCTTTAATCCATTTTGAGTTGATTTTTGTGTATAGTGTAAAACAAGTTTCCAATTTTATTCTTTGCATGTGGATATCTGGTTTTCCATACATCATTTATTGAAAAGATTATTCTTTCCCAACTGTGTCTTCTTGATGGGCTTGTTGAAAATTAGTTGACTGTATATGCTTGGGTTTATTTTTGGGTTCTCTATTCTGCTCCATGCATCTATTTGTCTGTTATTATACAAATACCATAATATTTTGGTTACTACAGGTTTGTAGTATATTTTGAAATCAAAAAGTGTGGTGCCTCCAGCTGTGTTTTTCTTTTTCAAGATTTCTCTATTTGGGGTTGTTCGTGGTTCAATACAAATTTTAGAAATTTTTTTCCTATTTTTGTGAAGCATACCTTTGGAATTTTTATAGAGATAATGTTGAATCTGAATATTGCTTTAGGTAGCATAAAAATTTTAATAATATTAATTATCCCAGTCCATGAATATGGGGTATATTTTTTTATTGGTATCTTCTTCAACTTCTTTCACCAATATTCTATAGTTTTCTTTGAAGTAGTAACTAAAAATCTCCAAAAACAACAAAAAAGGCCAGGACCAGAGGGCTTCATGGCTAAATTCTGCCAAACATTCACACAAGAATCAAACAAACCCCTCTTAAACTCTTCCAAAGAAAAGAACCAGAAGAAATACTTTCAGACCCAGTTTATGAGGTCAGTATCACCCTGGTTGCAAAGCCTGACAAAGATATCACGAGAAAAGAAACCTGTAGGCCAATGTCTCTGATGAACATAGATGCAAAATTCTTCAGTGGAATAGCTGCAAACTGAATTCAACAACACATCAAAAAGATTATGCATTGTGACTAAGGTGAATTTACCTCTGAGATGCAAAGTTGATTTAACATACGCAAACTCGTGTGATACATTACATTAACAAAGTGAAAAATAAAAACCACATCATCATCTCAACTGATGCAGAAAAAGCATTTGACAAAATTCAACATTCTTTCTTGATTAGAAAACCTCTCACCAATTTGAGTATAGAATGAAATTTTGTCTACATAATAACGGTCATTTATGAAAAGTCCACACATAACATTATAATTGATGGGGGAAAACCAATAGCTTTTCTTCTAAGATCTGCTACAAGAAAAGGTTGCCTACTCTCACCACTTCTACTCAACATAGTACTGGAAGTACTATCAAAAGCAATCAGACAAGGAAAAGAAATAAAAAGCACTCACACCAGAAATGAAAAACTAAAATTATTCCTATTTGCAGACAACATGATCCTATGTGTAGAAAACCTTAAAGACTCTACCAAAAAACTCTTAGAACTAATAAATGAATTCAACTATTCATAGGATACAAATTTATAGTATATAAAATCAACATGAAAAAAGTTACATTTCTGTGTACCAATAATAATCTGTCCAAAAAACAAATCAAGAAAAATATCCCATTTATGATAGCATCAAAAAGAATAAAACACTTACTAATTTAACCAAGAAGATGGTTTGCTTTTTAAAACAGTAGAAAGTAGTAGGTCACATTACAATGTTTCTGTCCATTGTTCATTTTTAGATCTTTATAAATTTGGTAGTGATTATGCTGGTAGTGAAAATGAAGGTGGCAAGGGGAAGAGAATATGCAGTAACTTCTTTAAAGCAAAAGTTATTTTCAGTAACAAATAAAAAAATGGAAAGAGCTTCTTTGCCTTCCTATCTCCCAGTTTGCCTTGTTGCTCCTTCTGCCCCCAGTAACTCCAGTGCTCCACTCCAATGCTTTTTTTATCTTTGGCCTCCATTTCCCCTTTCCTTTAACTATTCAATACCAGGGAAGACTGGTTCCATAGTAACCTACATAAAGGATTACAATAGATCATGTTAGAATTAGATTAGTTTAGATTATACTTTGAGCTTTCTATGTTTGAATATTTTGTTTATAACTTTACAAAACTTTAGAATGTTAAATATGTTTATTTCTATCATAAATTACACATTAGTTTCTCAGTTGCAAAGGATTGATCTAGAATTGAGTCATTTTGGTGTTATTTCTGTGGAACTGCCGAAGAAAATCTTAACCCATTGTTGTCATCTGGAGTCCTTTAAAGGTTAGCTTAGACCAAGGGCCAGGGGAGGCATTGCCAGCCTGCTATTACTGCTGGTTGATAAGCTTAAATGGAGTCTGGCTCCATGAGGAAAGGCTGACACAGGGAAGAGGAGCTATAGCATAGGAAGACAGGCTGCCAGACTCAAGGGAGGAATCTGGTGATGGTGCTTATGGCATCATGGTATCATAAGCACCATCACCAGATTGGTATCACTGTGATACAGCATGGTATCACTGATCCCCATGCCTGGAATCATCTCATAGCAACAAGTAAATTCTAGAAAACTAAAACCCTAAGGGGCGTATTTCTGAGACATCACTTGGTTAAGACATGTTTTTTTTTTTCCCTGAATACTTATTGTACAGTTTCATTTTATTACTTAACCCTTTATATATTTAACTGCTTTAGCTTTTGCTGCTTTTCTCACCAGAGTAACCTTTAGCAATCCTGGACATAAGACCTTATTATGATGTCAAATGTAGTGTCTAAAATCTTGGAAGCACTAAAAAATAATAATAAAGGAAAATGATTAGAATGCCATCTATGGATATCACTGGCCTAGGTGTTTGATCTGCCCCTAGTTTGTTGTCATTAATGCAATTAATATATTTGACACCAGTATGTGGTGGCACTTGTGCAAGAAGATAATGAAAGGAAAAAAAGGTAAAGAAGATCCACCTTAGTCTCCACAGTTAGGTGATAAAGAGAAGAAAGAATAAAATAGTGAAACTGTGAGAACACTAAAGAGAAGCAATACTTTCTGCTTGCAAGCTGTCTTCTAAAATAAACTATTAACTCTAATTTCATAAATCTTTATGTATGCAATTGTGTGCCAGACTCTGTGCTAACTGTTGGACTGTGAGGGTCAATAGAGCCTCCAGCAAGGTGCTCAGAGTCAAATAGGAAATGGACGGATAAACAAGTGAATAGTCATAAATGGGGCACGAGACATCATGGACCATCTTTAGAAACTACATGTAATTTAAAATTTTTATAAGGAATTCTAATACTTAAATGTTTTCAGAAACTTTAAATCATGCCATCTCTCCCAAGAAACAAGAGGAAGTGATTGGAAACATATGTATGGACCATATGAGAGAGAACCTTGAATGTCGTGCAAAGGACATGGACTTTATCATGAAATTATTCTGTTTTTTATGTAAGATAGATTATTGTTAGCATTAGAGTGACTCCAGAATATTCATCCATACGCCTGTCATAAGACGTATATTACATAAGATCTGTTCTAACTCAGTTTCTTTTGTTATATTCTAAGTTCCTTTGAGGTAATCCATGTATCTTTCCATACTTTGCTCATTGTAGTTGTTCAGTAAAGGCATCTTTAAACTTAAGTGTCTATTAACACAAATTATTTTGGAGGAAAACACATATTTAATGCAGCCAACTACTTCTGAAGCAGTTGTTTACAAAATAAGTAGGTATTTGCCATACTCAGACATGTTTTTTTCTCTAAACCAATTGTTGCTGCAGATACAACCTTAATTGCAAGAATAAGCATTCCCTATAATTCTAAAACTACTAGTGAATAACAATTAGCATAAGTAATAAAAATTAATAGTTTGCTATTATTCATTTCCTTTTCAATGGAATGTTTGGTGGCATGTTTACACATCATCCAGGGATAAAACCACCCTAAATTCTTTTATCCACTACAGGCTTTTTAATAAAGAATTCTAATACCTAAATGTTTTCAGACACTTTAAATGATGCAGCTCCCTCTTTTATGATTTGAAAACTCTTATTTTGAATCAGTCATGATTCAAACCGTTAAAAATCAGGACCAGCTAATCTATTTTAAGTTGAATCCCTTAGGCAATCTGGGATGCTCAAATCTTGACCCAGACACTAAT
Source organism: Colobus angolensis palliatus (assembly GCF_000951035.1). NCBI lineage: Eukaryota > Metazoa > Chordata > Mammalia > Primates > Cercopithecidae > Colobus > Colobus angolensis. The sequence continues at coordinate 11,506,346 of NW_012114932.1, read as the reverse complement.
TTAGCTGTTGGGCCACTTCTTAGATTCCCAGGGAATAAATGCAGCAAATGCACATGATATAGATCCATGATCTATTTATTTATTTATTTTGAGACAGAGTTTCACTCTTTTGCCCAGGGTGAAGTGAAGTGGCGTGATCTTGGCTCACTGCAACCTCTGCTCCCTGGGTTCAAGCAATTCTCCTGCCTCAGCCTCCTGAGTAGCCAGGATAATATAGTCTGGCTATAATATCCTGAGTAACTTAGTAAAATATAATAGCCTGGCTAATTTTTGTAGTTTTAGTAGAGACAGGGTTTTGCCATGTTGGCCATGCTGGTCTCGAACCAGGTGATCCACCTGCCTCAGCCTCCCAAAGTGCTAGGATTACAGGCGAGAGCCATCATGTCTGTCCTTAGACGCATGATCTTCATACTCACCTGGGTTTCAGCCCTGAATCCCTGGTTGTCTTCTCCTCATCCTATGCTACTGAACTGTGTTATTCCATGACTGTGGTACAAGGGTCCATGAGTAGACTAGCCCATGCCTTCATTTCTCTGAAGCCTTCCCTGTTCCCACTCTGCTTTCTAAAAGCAGAGAGAGGTCCTACTATAGTAGTTACACATGAGAGACAAGAAAGAGAAGAGAAGAGAGCCATATGAAGAAAGCAGTTTTGCATGAGTTACCCTAGTCCTGTGCTATTTATTATTTATTTTCTCCTCTAAAAGCTGTGATAACCCAAGTGTATGTTCTTGACATATACTCTTCCCTTAGAATGAGAGGAGTCTTTGATTAATCCTGAAAGAATGTGACCAGCTCAAACCTACTGAGAATCCATGTCAGAGCTGGAAAGGACTTTGGAGCTAGTCTAGACCAGTGGTTCCCAACCTTGATTTTGCCCAGAAGCCCCTGAAGAAAGGAACACTTCACTCCATCGGTAATATCCAGTGACACTAGTGCAGGAATTCTTCACAGCAGAGCACAGGGAGGGACCTTATAGCATCTTGGCAGGAAAACAGGGGGCTTGTAATTTTAAAAGACCACCTATCACCAATGCGAAACAGGAAATTCTATTACTGTCTGGCACAGAACTGGCTGGGGTGGGAGGGCATTGGTGAATTAATGTTTTTAAACAACCGTCTTCATTTAGTTATGAGAAAACTGAGGCTCAGAAAACTTAAGAGATTTTTCTTCTCATCCCCCAGACAGTGACTGACTCAGCCTCAGATACTGTAAATCTTACCTCCTTAAATAATTTTATTACACTCTACTACATCTTCCTCAAATCCGGATTTTGTATAGAATTTTTCTGTGCCTAGTTAAAAATGACAAAGAAAGCAAGAAGAAAGGAGGGTAGAAAAACAAGAAGGGATGGAAGGAAGCAGGAAGGGAGGATAAGAAGGGAAGGAGGGAGACAGGGAAGGGAGGGAAGGAAGGAAAGAAGGAAAGAAGGAAGGAAGGAAGGAAGGAAGGAAGGAAGGAAGGAAGGAAGGAAGGAGTGAGGGAGAGAGGGAAGAGGGAAGAGGAGAGGAAGGGAGGAAGGGAGGCAGGGAGGGAGGAAAGGAAGGGAGGGAGAAAAGGAAGGAAGGAGGGAAGGAAAGAAACACAATCACCAAAATACAAGGGAACAAACACAGAGGGCATGACCCAGAGTAGGCTGGTAGCAGAATGCAGGTTGCATAAGGTATTTCAGTGCTGTCATGCAATGATTGGGCCCTGAAAACAAAGACTGGAGGAGCTGGTAGATGAGCAACTCAAAACAGAATGACCTGGGAGAATTTTAATTCCACACTGACTTTGCAGGCAAGAAGAATGGCTTCTATTAGAGCAGGTTGTTATTAGTGGCAATGTGTTTGTTCCCTAGGAATTCCTTCTCCCAAGTGGCAACAACCCAATAGAGGACCAGGAAGACTCTTCACCTGTCAAATCCTGTCCCTTCAGAACTGTTGGAATACCAAGGTCAGAGCTTCCCCCCGCCCCCTTAGATTCCTATTTCCGTTAAAATGTAAACAGCACAGAGAAAGCACCCGAGAGAGGTTTTGATAGAAGCTGAATGAGATCAGTGGCTCCTGGCTTGGGGGTGGAATTACTAAGACAACTTCCCTCTGAAGGTGGAAATTTTGTGGAGAATTTTGTGGAGCTTGTGCACTGAAGAGGAATGACACGTAGGACATTTCCGCTTGACTTTGAACCTGCTCTGAGGGAATTCTCGCCTTGTATTTCCTGCTAAGGTAGAAGATGATTCTTTTTCCGAAAAGTATAGAGAAACTGAAAAATAGTTTAGGTGAAAATACTTGAAACAATTTTTTAAGGGCATGAATAAGACACACTTTCCAAATCAAACGTGTTCTTGAGTTGATTTATTCTAGTCCTATACGAATACATCATCATGATTAACGTTTATTGAGGACTATGTTTTTGTCACTCTGCAAAGTAGCTTATTTGAATATTGTCCTTTTTTTGTGGGTGTGTTAGGGGATGGCAGGGTCCCCAGACATACACACAGGTATCCCCTTCCTTCTGCTGATGCAAGCATTCGCCTCTCATTTGATGTCCCACCCTGCCTCCATGCCTGGGATCTGGTGTGACTCTCACTTGTATTCTGAATACAACTACTCTCCTCCCCTCTACTAGCCCTTTCCATTCCTGTCCCCACCCCTCAATCCCAGCTCTCCAAGCTTACCACAGGGAAATACTCATGTCCCAAGCTAGTGCTGATGAATTATCTTCCAATAACATGAATTTTGAGCAGTGGTCCCCAAGGGAATGAAGAACTAAAGCTAAACAGTCTCAGCTAGGAAGCTAAAGGGTGGTCTGTGCTTCCTGCTTGTTGAGCCCTCCAAAGCTACCCTCGCACTTGGTCTACTCAAGGTCTGATTGCTTTCTTTTCTTTTGACCCTCTGAGTCCCTGTAGATTACAATAAATCCCCTTTTTCTGGCATAAATTAGTCAGATCCTATTCTTTTAAAGAGAAGAACAATTTTGCATATGTAATCTTGCAGGATTAGAGAGGTTATATAAAGTCACACAACCACTGAAATTTTTATAGAAATTACCTTTAAAGAGATAATTCTATTGTTCAGAGATGTCTCCAGTTATCTTTGTTTTTTAAAAATGTAGTCACTCTATCCTTTTATTCCTTGAGTTAAACCAACTCCAGTGCCAGAAATGGAAGGATTGCCTTTGGCCGCCTTGAGAAAAATACTCTGATACTCATTTTAAGTGTCTACATTGATATCTGGTGTAAAATCCTGATTATCCTTTCTGGTGAACTCTAGAGTGACAAATATATGCTTAAAACAGGATTGTTTGCACTTGAAAGGGTTTTGCCCCATTTCTTCGGTATCCTCAAAACAACATTGCTTCTTTACGCTCTGAAGTTAAACTTCAAGGCTACTTTTCTCATTTCCCCGCATTTTTCTGAATAATATGCTTGGTTTGAAACAGGTGCTTAGGGTAGTGCAGAGGTTGGGTATACATATTGAAGAACGTGGTTGGCTAATTCTTCCGTTTCTGTTACTGTGAATTAGCAAATGTATTTCTGATTATGACCCTTAAATCAAAGGTGAATGCTGGAGAAATTAAATACCATTAATAATTCAGCAAGTAGAAAGTATAATTTTATCCTTTATAAAATGGCATGCTGACATTGCTGTATTCAGGAAGGCTCATTAAAACAGGTACAATTAGAGTGTGAATTTAAGGGACTGTTATTATGTCTTTTTACCTTCAGAAAAGATACATGGAATTCTTTCTTTCCCCCTTACAAAGAATGATATTTCTGATAATGGAAATAACAAAGATTCTGATAGAGATATAAAGTTAAACACATAACTTTAGAGGTATTAAGTTCATTTTATGCTGGTTACTTTGTAGAACACTGAAGATGTCCATAAATATATTTCTTTCTTTCTGAGCCAGGTTGTGGCTCTGTCGCTTAGGCTGGAGTGCAGTGGCCTAGTTCACTGCAACTTCCACCTCTCCTGGGCTCAAGCAAGCCTCCCACTTTAGCCTTCCAAATACCTGGGACTACAAGTGTATTCCACCATGCCTGGCTAATTTTTTATTTTTTATTTTTTTGTAGAGATGGAGTTTCATCATGTTGCCCAGGCTGGTCTCAAACTCCTGAGCTCATGTGACACCCACTTCAGCCTCCCAAAGTGCTGTGAGCCACGGCACCCAGACTATACATATATATATATATATATATATATTTCTAAAAAATCTCTACTTAATGGCAAGTATAGTCAAAAGAAGCTCATAAAACAAATTTGCTGAAAAGCCATCCTAATCCCCCCCCCCACCTTTTTTTTTTTCTGGTGAATTTTTGGCAAAGGGAACTATGGATTTAACTGAATAAATAAAGCATGGTTGTCCAGTGACTCCTACTCAATTTTTCTTCCACTGGATATACAATTATTTTCATTCATCCCTCAAAGTCTCTGCTATTAGAAAGACGAGTGAACTGCAGAGCAAAGCTTGTTAAAGGCATCTATAGCACAAAGAAAAGGAATAATTTCATTTTTCTGAGAACTATTGTATTGGTTCTAGAGTGAGTTTTATTTCATCATAAATATAATTTCAATTCTAGGAAAGTTAGGTAAAGGCAAATGACATCGTTGTGCTTAGAAATCTAGAAGCAAATAAAACATCCAAAATATATACTTAGATGTTATTCTCTCCATTTTGATAGAAGATAAACTTGGTAGTAGATTTCTTTATAGCAATTCAGAAATATCTTTTTCCTTTTGTCCCTTTATATTATAAAATATATAAAAAGGGATTCCAAAATACGTTTTTTGTGGTAAGGTTTATTTTTTAGAGCCATTTTAATTTCATAGCAAAATTGAACAGAAGGCACAGAGTTATCTCATATACCTCCTCCCCCTGTATATCCACAGACTTCCCCCACTAGCAACATCCCACACTAGAGTGGTACATTTGTTACAATCTATGATCCTACCTTGACCCGTCATTCTCACCCAAACTCCATAGTCTGAGTCAGGGGTCACTCTTAGAGTTCATAGTATATTTATAGAGTCATTATTTTCTTTTTCTAACCAAAAAGGATGTGTTTCTTTGGCTAATCATTTTTAATGAAATAAAATCATGTTTGGTTTAATAAATATTTATTCACTTCTTTGGATGAAAAACAAAGCATGAGAGAACTAAGTGTAAATGCAATGGATTATTTATGATCCTGAAAATGATTACTACTGAGAGTGGCTGCTGGTTGTCCAGTACCACCATGTGTCAAGTACCTCCATGGCGCTCTTTCTGCGTTCTCTCTCTTGATCCTTACCACCACCTTATGAGGATTATGGTCTTATGAGGAATATAAAACTTAAAATGTGAGATGATAAAGCAGTTACTAAAGTCATGTGGTTTATAAATGACGATGAGGTTAAGAGGCAGGGACTCGACTCTGGACCAGATTGAAGACTAACTGAAACAGGAGGCGGTGAAAGTACCTTTCCATAAAACATTCCTACCAGGGCTATGTCAGTTTTCCACTGCCATGGCAAAGCCCAGAGGTTACTGCCCTTTTCCATGACAGCTGCCCAGAAGTACACTCCCTTTCTAGAAAATTCTGAATAACTTGCCCCTTCATTTGCATGCACTTAAAAGTAAATATAAATATGACTGCAGACCTGCCTCTGAGCTGCTGCTGCTCTGGGGACGCTGCCTGTGGGGTACCGCTGCTGCTGTACACTGCCACTTCTGTCAAAGTTGTTGTCGAACACCACTGACTCACCCTTGAATTCTTTCCGGGGTGAAGCCAAGAACCATCTAAGTGATGCCCCAATTTGGAGGCTTGCCTGTCCTGCAACAAGAGGGCTACATTTGAATCTGACTCTAGAGCCTGTTCTCTTAACTGCTAGACTCTAGACTAGTTTGTGTTGGGCAGCATTTGCTTTATTTTTTCCAGTTTATTCTCCACCCTTGATAATTCTCTTCATTTCCCAGACACAGACTATAATAGATGGTCTAACATAGTGTCAGCTAATATTCGTTAAGTTTACTGTGCTCCTAGCGTTGTTTCAAAGGGTTTTATTATTCTTATTTAACAGATGGAGAACAAAGAGGTTACATAATATGGCTATGGAGAAAAATGAGACGGAGGCTGTTATGGGCTAAATTGTGTTCTCTCAAAATGTGTATGTTGAAGTCCTACCCTCAATACCTCAGAATGTGATTGTATTTGAAGATTAGCCTGGCCAGGTACAGTGGCTCATGCTTGTAATTCCAGCACTTTGGGAAGGAAGCCAAGGTGAGAGCATCACTTGAGGCCAAGAGTTTGAGACCAAGCAACTCAGACAGATCCTATCTCTGCACATGTTTTGTTTTAAATTAGCAGGGCATGGTAGTGAGTAGCCTGTATTCCTGGCTACTCAGGAGGCTGAGGCGGGAGGGTCTCTCGAGCCCGGGAGTTTGAGGCTACAGTAAGCCATGATCGCATCACGGCACTCCAGCCTGGGTGACACAGCAAAACCTTGTCTCTAACATAAATAGATAAATAAATGAAGATAAGGTCTTTGAAGAGGTAGCTAAGTTAAAATGAGGTCATTAGAGTGGGCCCTAATCCAATTTGACGGATGTTCTTCAAAGAAGAGGAAATTTGAACACAGAAACAGAGGGAAGACCATGTCAAAACATGGAGAAGGTTACCATCTACAAGCCAAGGAGAGAGGCCTCAGAAGAAACCAGCCAGCTGCATTGCTGACTTACAGCCTCCGTAGTTGTGAGAAAATACATTTCTGTTGTGTAAGCCACCCGGTTTTTGGTATTTTGTTATGGTAGCCCTAGCAAACGAATACAGAAGCTGATAAAAAGACACTTGCAAGAATAGGGGGCTTGGGTAACCTGTGGAATAAGCTTATTCCATAGTCCTTATGACTAGTGTTAATTGGACCTTATATCTAAATGCCATAAGCTGAATTGTTATTATCCCCGGATGTGTTATATCTTCTGTGTGCCAAGTTCTTAAGACCCCCAGTGGATGCCTAAAACCATGGATACCAAACCCTATGTATATTATGTTTTTTCCTATACATACATACCTATGCTGAAGTTTAATTTATAAATTAGGCACAGTAAGAGATTAACCACAATAACTAAAAATAAAATGAAATAATTACAATATACTGTAATATAAGTGAGTGAATTGAATGTGGCCTCTCTCTCTTAAAATATTTTATTTTACTGTATGCACGCTTCTTCTTGTAAGATGATAAAATGCCTGTGTACTGAGGTGAACGACATAGCATAACATGACACAGGCATCATGACACAGTGTTGTGCTACTATGGACCTTTTGATAATATCTCAGGAAGAGCATCTGCTTCAGGTGATCTTGGATCATGTAGCCATGACATTTTCCATGGTTGGATGTCAGGAGAAGAGGGTGTCCACGGTTGGGGTGACTTGAACGCAAGCACTGCACACCACAACAGTGGATCTGTTAACCAAGATGGCTGCTATGTGAGTAACAGGTGGACACACCCAGCATGTAGATGCTGGGAGAAGGAATGATTCATGTCCATGAAGGACAGGATGGATGACTTAAGATTCCGTCATGTTCCTCAGAATGACACACAATGTAAAATGTATGAATTGGTTATCTCTGGAATTTTCCATGTAATGTTTTGTAACTGTGGTTGCCCATGGGTAGCTGAAACCAAGAAGAGAGAAAGTGTGGAGAAAGGGGGACTACTGTAAACATCAAAATCTAGGGCATTTCTTATTTCTGTTGACCAGTAAGGACTACCAAGTGTTTTAAATTTAAGAATGGCTATAAGGTAAAAAAATTAATGGATTTATAACAATTTGATTACCAACTAAAGGCAGACAAAAACACATAAACACAATAATCAATGAGAATCAAATGCCAAAAGGAAGAATTTAAAGAATGGGAAATGCTTAAATGAGAAGAGATGAAACCTGTGTTTATGATCATGTGTTCCAAAAACGGTGAGTGATTTTGTAGACTAAATTGAACTCTGAGAAAACTCTCTTCCTTTCTTCTCCAGTAAAGATTCTTTGTTTCAATGCATGATCACTAACATTTATCACAATTGGATTTTTAAGGGGACTTTCAGGTTACTTTAAAACTTTGTTTCATGGTTCTTCATGTCTTTGGTGGGAAGTAAGATAATTAACTTTTATCTGCCTTTTCCTTGTGCAGTCTTTAAAAGAGCAGAGTATTTCTCCGGTGACATTTTCCATTTAGCCGTCATCACCTCAGAGTAGAGAATTCCAGAGTTTCACAAAACTCTAGTTCTATAGGCTATTAATAGAAATTGCATCTACTTACTTACAGCCTACTTTTGAGAGAAATATGTGCTGTATAATTACTAGCATCATAGCAATACAGGTTCATTTTTTCTTTAAATGTCCAAAATTATGAAATAAAATGTTTTGTAACTTTATAAATCTAGACTAAACTTAAAGTCAACTGACTGCAATAATCTGAGACTAATCAATTAACTATAAAGTTTCAAGTTTCTGAATTGAGATTTAATTTGTAACCAGTAAATAAAGAATGATGATGATGATAAAAATGATAAGTACTTGAGCATTTGTTGAATGATCACTAGATTTCAAGCCATGAACTAACCACTTGTTAGAGGCTTTATATATTAATGTATATTGAGAAGTTCCAGTGGTATAATGTAGTGTGCAACCTTTTAAAAAATTATTTTATCATAGCGACCCCCCTTGTCATGACGATCTGGTAGGACTATTATTGATGGAGGACAATTTGGGGAATGGTGTCTTAAGTTCACACTTAGCCTTACAATTAACATCAGCTTTAAGTTGACTATTTATCATTATGGAATTAACTCTTTCTGTAGACCGTTGAGGAACCCTCTGTCAGCTTGTTCTATTCTCTCTCCAGTATTTAGAAATACTCATACTAATGTATGAGTTAGCTATGTTTGCAGAACAAGCCCACAAAACTTCAATTGGCTTAAAATAGTAACGACCACTATTTAGCTCACAAGCCTGCAAGCTAATGACTTAGACTGGACTCAGCTGTGTGAGTTTTCTGGTCTTTGCTGGGCTGACTCTACGGTTTTATTCAAATGCGACTGTGTAGAGGATATGTGCTCTCACATGTCTGGAAACACAGCTAGGGCAACTGATTTCTCTTCCATGTGGTCTTTCACCCTCCAGGAACCTAATGTGGGCTTGTTCACGTGACAGTTACGGGTTTCCAAGAGATAACGTGGAAGCATAGACTCTTGAGGCCTAGGATTACAACTGGCATGCTGTCACATACTGTCAGGCAGAGCAAGTCACATGTACAGTCCAGCTGACGCAGTTTTAGTTTTAGGTTGATCTTTTAACCTTGTTTATAGTATATTCTTGCCAGACATAAATATTATTAAATAGTAACTTTTATCAATTGCTGATTTGTAGATTCTGGGTTTAGTGTCTTTCTAAACTTGATTATCCCTCAAAAATTTAAAAATATATGTAACATTCAAAACCTTAGAGAAAATATAGGGATTTTAAAAACCGACCTCAATATGGAAGAGGATTCCTAAGCTGAAATGTTATGGAAGAAATTACAAAAAAAAAAAAAAAAGAAAAAAGAAATATAAAAAACAGGCCCAACAGATTTGCCCCATTTGAAAGTAAAGCATGTGTCACTCTCAGCTGATGAAATTGCCTTTTATTTTGCTGAGAAAACAGAAGCAATCAGAAGACTTACAAGTGTCTACCATGTTCTCCTCATCTGTTAGCATTTATTTTCACATCTTCTTTCTCCACTTATGTTACTGTCAATAAACTGTTCATGCTCCTGTCTAAAGCCAAATCTCTATTTTACAGTAGACCCTAGGGTCTCTCTCCAACTCAGTACGTTGCTCCATTATTTTTCTATTTTGAATCCTTTTTTATTCTCTCTAGATCTTTCTCATCAACAGAAAAATATGCTATATTGCTCCGATCTAAAATCCTTCTCTCAAGTCACTTCTCCTCTAACTACCACTATTTCCCTTTCCAACAAAACTCTTCCCTAGTGTTTTTAGCTGTTGTCTCCAAATTGTTTCCTCCTATTTTCCTTCACATTTGTTCTAAGAGGCTCTCATTCCAAACTTCTCTTGTCAAAGTCACTGAAGACTTCCATGTTGTCATAATCACATCACACCTGAATGTCAGTCTCCCTCTTATCCAATCTCTCACCAGTATTTGACCCTAGTGATTATTCTCTCCTCTCTTGCAATATTTCTTTCTTTGTATTTCAGAAGTCTCCTATCTTTCCTCCTCCTGAATGGCTACTTCTCATTTTTCTGCTGGTTGAAGTTCCCCACAGCTCAGCCTTTGTTTATCTTTTCTTTTTATATCTATGATTACTCCATTAGTAATCTCACCTAATTTCCTGGCTTTATATACTACCCATTTGCTGATGGTTCTCACATGAGTATCTCTAGCTCTGCCTTCTCTCCTAAAGTCACTTTTTTCCAAATGACTACTGGTCATCTTCATGGATGTCTAATAAGACACAAATTCGAGACGTCTAAAACTCAGCTTCTCATGTTTCTCCCCCTGAATCTGTTCCTCCTGAATTCATTCTCATCTATGTTAGTGACAACTCCATCCTTCTAGTTGCAGGTTAAAAACTCTAGAGTTTTATGTTCATTGCAGCACTATTCACAATAGCAAAGACATAGAATCAATCTAAATACCTACCAATGGTAGACTGGAAAAGGAAAATGTGGTACATATATACCACAGAATACTATGCAGTCAAAAAAAAAAAAAAAATAAGATCATGTTCTCTGCAGGAACATGGATGGATCTGGAGACCATTATCTTTATCAAACTAATGCAGGAACAGAAAATCAAATACCGCATGTTCTCATTTATAAGTGGGAGACAAATGCATGTTCTCATTTATGAGTGGGAGACAAATGATAAGAACACATGGACACAGAGGGGAACAACACACACTGGGGCCTATCGGAGGATTGGGGGGTGGGAGGAGGAAGAGGATCAGGAAAAATAACAAATGGGTACTAGGTTTAATACCTGGGTGATGAAATAATCTGTACAACAACCCCACCACCACACAAGTTTACCCATATTACAAACCAGCACATTATCCCTGAACTTAAACATAAAAAAATCCAGAGTTGGCATTGATTCCCATTCACCTTCCAAACCTTGCTTTGAGTAACTTCTGTCACTTGTTTCTCAGTGTATATAGAGCTTGTGATTATTCTAGATTACTATCACCCTGTTCAAGCTTTTGTTTAGATTATTGCAATAGCTTTCACCTGTTCCCAATCCAGCACCCAGAATGAGCTTGTAAGTCAGATCATAGCACTTACCTATGTAAAATTCTCCAGTGGTCCATTTCTCACTCAAAATGAATGCCAACAAAAATGTACACCAGGCCCTTTGTGTTTTGGGGCCCATAACTCTTCAATGAAATCCCAACCTCAATTTATTTCAGCCATCTTAGCATTTTTCCTGTTCCTTAAGTTTGGGTGGCATCTAACCTGTAGGCTTTTGTACTCACTATTTCTTCTGCCTGGTTCGCCTCCAACCTCCTTCAACTCTTTGCTCAAATGTCATCCTCCCTGATAGTACTGCTGAAAATCGCAACCTCCATCCCTAGCATCTTTTATTTATCTTTGCTGTTATCACTTTTATCCATAGCATTTATCACCTCCTAATATATCAATTTTTAAAATTTGTTGTCTTTCCTCTGAACTAAAATTAAAACTTCCTGAAGTCCAGGATTTTTTACTGTTTTGTTCAAGTTTTACAAAGTCCAGAGTTTTGACTTTTTGTTCATTTCTAGATTGCCGGGCTCAGAATAGTGTGAAGTCCGTAGCAAGCTTTCAGTTGCTACAGTCATTTGCTCCATAACAACATTTTAGTCAACAAGAGACCACATACACAATGGTGGCCCTTTAAGGTTATAATACGATATTTTTACTCGACCTTTTCTATGTTTAGATATGTTTAGTTAGAAAAATACGTACTGTTGTTCCAAAATTGCCTACACTATTCGGTACAGTCATAGACCATGACAGGTTTGCAGCACAGGAGTAATAGGCTATACCCTCTAGCCTCGGTGTGTAGTCGGCTACACCATTTAGTGTGTGTAAGTACACTCTGTTGATGTTCACACAAAGACAAAGTCATCTAATGAAGCATTTCCCAGAATATGTTCTCATTGCATGACTGTATTGCACGAACGAATGTCAAACAGCACTCTGAATAAAATTAAAGTAGGAATAAAAACTGAGGAGATACTTCAAAAATTATCACTTAATATGTTTCGTATCTTGTGTGTTTATAGATTAATATGAAAAAAACTAACATCCCCTATTGAAAAATAAGCAAGTTGAATATAAAGATAATTTGCAAAAAAAAGGTACATGTACAAAACTGTGCAATCTCATTAGTATTAAAAATACACATTAAAATAATAAAATTTTATAATTTTCCAAGAAATGGATAGAGAGAAAAATTTTAATATTAAATTATGTTAATTTTTAGTGAAATAGACACTTTCAAGCACTATTGATGGGAGTACTAATGGTCTGGAAAACAATTTTGTAATAATGTAAAAATGCTTTTGTGATATATAAATGTTTTAACCCCTAAGGTCTACCTTTAGAGATTTCTTTTAATAATTAGAGACACCTAGCAATGTAGGAAAAGAAAAAAATCTTAAAAGTCACCTAAGTATTTACAGTGAAGAAAAGGGTTAAAAAAACATAACTCAGCTGGGCACGGTGGCTCAGACCTGTAATCCCAGCACTTTGGGAGGCCAAGGCAGGCATATCATGAGTTCAGGAGTTCAAGACCTTCCTGGCCAAGATGGTGAAATCCCATCTCTACTAAAAATATAAAAAATTAGTCGGGTGTGGTGGTGGGTGCCTGCAATTCCAGCTACTTAGGAGGCTGAGACAGAGAATTGCTTGAACCTGGGAGGTGGAAGTTGCAGTGAGCTGACATTGCACCACTGCACTCCAGCCTGGGCAACAGAGTGAGACTCCATCTCAAAAAAAAAAAAAAAAAAAAAACCTATATAATTAAATGTTATATAGCTTTTAAAAGCATGTTTTATAAAAATAGTTCAGGAAATAAGATAAAGTTTTTATAGATATGACCTTGACTTTGAAGGTCAAATTTAAACCAAAACTTAACTCTTACCCAAAAACTGAATATATAACATAATCACAGTTTTCAAGAATTAAAATGCATATATGCAGATACAAAAATGGAAGGAAATGCAATAGTGTTTTAACAGTGGTTTGTTGTACTGTTGTAGCTCCATGGGTAAATATCATTTATTTCCTAGGCGTTTACTAATTCTCTAAATATAAAAATGAACATATATTTTGATGTCAAAACTAATACAACTTAAATAATTTTAAAAACTAATTTGAATAAAAATGATGACTGTTCTTTGTCCATTTTCCCTTCAACTGTAGACAGTCTTCTACCTTCCTGGGGAGTATCTGCTGACAACATGCTTTTGTACATTGATGTACTGATCGTACTAAGTGGAATTTAAATTCCCCTCAGTGGGTAGAACAGGTATCTTGTGAAACCAGAGCTGCCAGTATCTACATCTACTTTTTAATTAAGTACAGTAATTCCTATCCAGTACCAGCTGTTATCATGTTTCTTCAATTATATGCCTTGATAAATAGCTCAGGAATGCTATATAAAAGACATAATCATGTAAGCCTCTTTTCACTTTTTAAATAAGCTTTGAAAATAAAATCCCTTTGAATTTCCACTTTCTTGAAAAGCTGTGATTGGATGTTTGTTGATAATAAACTGCATTCTCCTACTCCCACACCGACAACACCCATCACATTTTTTTCTTCTAAAACAGGTTTTTGTTTTCATTTGTTTTTTGAGACAGAGTCTCACTCTGTCACCCAGGCTGCAGTGCAGTGGCATGATCTCAGCTCATTGCAACCTCTGCCTCCTGGGTTCAAGCAATCCCCCTGCCTCAGCCTCCCAAGTAGCTGGGACTATAGGTGTGCACCACCACACCTGGCCAATTTTTGTATTTTCAGTAGAGACAGGATTTCACTATGTTGGCCAGGCTGATCTCGAACTCCTTACCTCAAGTGATCCACCCACCTCAGCCTCAGCCTCCCAAAGTGCTGGGATTACAGGCATGAGCCACATTAAAACACCTTTTTAATATCAGATTAAAACACTTTCCACATATTAACAAAGACACTTGAAGAAAGCACAATCATTATTACTCCATTTTATAGCTGAAAAACCATCTCTCAATAGAATTGCTCATTCTTGGACTTCTGAATACCTTGATCTATTCCATACCTGATTTATAGGCTTGGACTCCTGCTATGATCCACTTCCAATCTGAAGTTGCCAGTCTCTTTTCTCAAAAAGAGATTTTGAAATATTTAAAAGGGATATAAAGAAATGTTGAATTTTCTGAAGGTTATGTATGCAATGAGGGGAGGGGGAATGTTCAACTAAGATATGCTGATCTGTGCAATATGTTTCTCGTAACCATTAAGTGGACTCGCATGTAGTTGAATGATATCCACTACAGTTGCATGCCATTACTTTTAAAAGAATATTTGTGTGAGCTGAGGAAGATAAAGGGAAATGGTGGTAAAATTCCAATTAAAGTCACCATAAGACCTAATCAATCAGTCCGTTCAGCTCATGTTGTTTGAGCAACCATTAAATATATATTTAAAACTTCCCAATATGGAAACAAACATTTTCTGTTTATAAAACCTGAATATATTTATGATACAATATATTGGAAGATAAAGAGCTTCACATTTGAAATTTTGGTGTGAAACTTCAAATTTTGGAAGGTTGCTTCAGTCCTATAGAGGTGTTGTAGAGCTAGGTAAGGGAGGGAACTTCATAAGAGAGGGAACTTCTTGAGAGCAGGGATGGTGCTTATTTCACCTGTGTATCTTAGTCTTGTATTGTCTGGGACAAACTCGGCTTAAAAGAACACTTGTAAGGTAAAAAGCAAAGGGACACTTTCTGGTTTTCTAGACCTTGTCTCTCACGATATAAAGGGAATTAGTATGTTTATATTTTACCCCTGGCCACAAATGTAGGCAAATGGTTTCCTGGCCAGATACATAGAGAAGTTTCTGTTACTCATCAAAGGACTTTTTTATGCCTACCATGTAGTCAAGCATTTTATTTTTGCAAACAATGCCAATATCCATCACTTTAAGTATGAGCATCGCAAGCTTTAAAATCTGTCAGGTGAATAAGAATATTTTAGTTTTAGGGGTAAACACCAGAAAGGTAAAGGAATAGAGAAAATATAATCATTTCTTGGCATTCATTCATTCATTCATTCATTCATGTCTTGAGTGCACAGTCTATGAGCAGAACTCTGCTGATTGCTGAGGATATAATGATGAGAAGATAGAATATGGTTTCTTGTAGTTGATGCTTAGAAGTTGGGGGAAGAAGACATTATTCAAATAAGTACACAAATATATAAACTGGTGATAAGCACAAGGAAAGGTAGAGGATGTTGATTGAAAGTCGAATAGTAGATCTGACGTATTCTGAAGGGATGGGAATGGCTTTCTTGAGCTGAGATTGGAAGGGTAAGCAGAGTTAACTCAGTGAGGGGTTGTAGGAGGGTAAACATTCTGACAAAGGATGAGTAGCAGCAGCAACATCCAGGATATTGGGTGGGTTGTCAGGTAGGGAGGATACCTAATCATCACTAGAGAAAATGAAAGCTCAGTATGAGCGAAGCACCAAGAACAGTGAGGGCAGGATGAGATGAAGCGAGAGACAGGTGGAAGTGAGACCAGGCAATAACTCGGAAGCCACACTAACAGGAGGTCACAGAGGTGTTTTAAGAGGAAAGAAATAGGGAAGGGTAGAAAGTAGAGGTTATGGTGAGGAAAGCGTGATCCAAATTGTGTTCTGAAAGTATCGCTGTGGCTCCAGTATGAGAACAGATTGAAGTGGGTACAGTTTATGTGAGGCGATGAGTTAGGAGGTGGTTTAATATATGCCGCTTGGAATTGGGTGATGGTAAACATGGGATGGATCCACTTGAGGGCCACTGGAAAGTTAAAATTTGGATCTTCCAAATAAAAATTTAGAAATTTATGTAAGCAATGAAGTTCTGGGAGAGAGAATGTCATGCTGAGGTAACCAACAGGAGCAATTTGCTTATACAATGAAGTAATTCTTGTCATTCCTTGGAGAGATTGATTATTAGGAAAGAAACTCAACTACCTATAAAATGTGACAAATTCAGTAAGACACTGGAGCCAGATGGGCTTTCAGCTTAATTTTGACAAAGTTTGCCTGACATGCAAAGTTTTTTTTCTTAGAGTTTTTAATGATACTTTGAAATCTGGGGAGTTGCCAGAGTCAATAAGAAAGGCCATAGTGAAGCTTCCCAAGAAGCTAAGCCAAGTTGAGGTTTAAGTCATGCATATTGCCTGAGTTATTTTATTTCAGCGTAACTACCAAGGATAGCATCCTTACATGAAATGATTCCTGAAATCATGGTACTAAGAGAGGTAAAGTTTCCTCCAAAGAACAGCACTCCTCATCATGTTGACTGTTTGGTTAAGGGTTAGTCATTACCACCCCTACACTATTTAATTTCAGTGATGGTCAGGAGGGTGTTGATTGAATAAAATGGATTATGGTTAGATTGTATGTTTGAAAGTTTGTATGACCTTAGCTTATAGAAAGATCACTGAGAAGAATAATAACAGAAATAATAAACCTTTTTTTCTCTGAAATGTTTTAACTTTAAAACTTCTCCCATAACTCTCTCAGCTAGTGTGTAAACTGGTGGAAATTTCTCCATTCCCCTTCCAGCTAGTGCTGTCCTTTGAGCAATCTCACACCCTTTAATTCACCCTTGCCCACTAACTTTTCTCAGAGTCACAAAATTAATCTGAAGAAGAATAAACAAACGTTAGCAATACAAAAGGAGTAAGGAATAGTTTTGTGCATGTTTGGAAGCAAAAGAGCACGAAGTGTGTATGGAATGCAAACGAAGCCTGGGAAACACCTGGTGCTTTGCTCCCAGGAAAGGGTGATAACATGCTGGGAACCGAGACCCACTCCCAAGCAGAGGAGCGGAAAGCCATCTGGTCTCTGCAGGTGCACCTGGAAGACTTTTCTGCTGCCAACATTATGTTAAGAGCATCATGAAACAGAACTATGACTATCCGAAAGAAAAGTTGTGACCACTCTCCATGTATATTAAAAATAATACTATAATTCCTAGAGACTTTTCTTGATAGAGAAAAATAATAAAGTGATCATTTGGAAACTAATACTAAATTTTTCTTTTGTGCCATAAAGATTGGCACTGACAGTATTTCTTTAGAAACACCAAACTGCTCATTTTTCTAGTGACAGTATACATATACATCATTTTGTGACTATGATTTTTATATATCCCATCAATAATAAGCTAACATAGGTAGTTTTTCATTGTAATTATATGTTAATTTAAAAGCCTCTATAAAATTTAGAGGTCTTTACTGCATTAAAAATGATTAGCTGATTATTGTAAGATCACAGATTGTATTTGCATTTTTTGGTCCAATGCCTTCCCACCCCCCATTAGAATCCTCCTTTGAGCATTCTCACAGTTCCTACTAAGATCACAGACTTCAGGAATTAAATATGTATCATGAATGTGGTAAACAACTACTTCATCTATAGATGCAGTCGTTTTCAAGGGTTAAGAGAATAGCACAAAATAGTTGACCTATGAATTTATATGGTCTGGGCTAATATTTACAATGATTTTTTCATTCTCAGTTGACCATCCCTCTTATGCTACCTTGACTAAAACAAATATGGCATATTTACTCATAGAAATAAGTCCCTTCAAAAACCAAACAAAAGGAGAGTAGAAAATTGACAAAGTTTTTAATGCCACCACTTGATTACCAGGGTGCCCGCACCCCAATTTATGGGAAATTCTGGATACAGAGACATGTGACCCAGTATTTGCTTAATGCCTTTATAGATACCTAAGTAAATCACAGTGAAATCTAATTTTAAAAACCTACATTTTTAAGACATCAGCTTAGACATCTAAAATTTATTGGTCAAGGTAAGGATTTTAGATCAAGAAGAAATCTTAAAAACCCTAGAATGATGGCCTACTATCTTCTATATGAATAATGCATGTGGAATCTCTATTTTAGGGACTTGTCTTTATTACAATGTATTTTTAGAAAATACAATGTTTACTAATAAATCTGGTTTTCGAAGATTCTGGAATTCTGAAGTGTAATATATAATTTCGAGAGTGATAGAAATTCTTATGAACAATTTCCATAACATATAACTGCTTTGAACATGTTTCCTTTAATTCAGTTTTTTCCAAGGAGAGTTTATTTGAGGGCCTTTCACTCAGGCACTGTGCTAGTAACTAAAGATAAACCAAAACAAAGCAAAACCCCATAAAATACAGAGGCACATTATATTCCCGTACAAAGCCTACTCTAGAAAAAGTAATCAGTGTTGCCAAAAACTCGGAAATAAAATTAGGTGAGGAAGACCGTTCTTATTATCTACATATTTTGAAAGAATAGCAGTTTGGTGTTCATAAAGAAATAAGAAAAGTCCCACTCTGTATAACCATCAAGAAAAACACAGTTTCCAAATGATAGTTTTATAAATTTTCCTTTTTTGTTTTAGGCCTTTTCTAGGTTAGTTTTAGTAGAAAAATAGATGCTAGTGAAACAGAGTAAAATATAAATATCAGAACTGTTTTTATATCTCTGGACAAGCATGTGAGGTTGGTTGTATTATCCTCATTTCACTCATGAAAAATCTGAGGTTCGGAGTGTTAACAACTCATCCAAGACATTATACAACTGGGATACAGAGGACTTGCATTTGAATATAGATTTGACTACTATCAGCAACCCTGTCTTTTTCACTACAATACGCTGTCTCACCATTTTACTATAGAGCCACAGAAAACCATTCATTTAATGAAACCGCAATTACAATTGTCAGAGACGGAACTGAATTCGAGAACAAAACTGCAGTATACCATGTCATGTGAACTCTACTGTCCTAACAGAAACTTCTCACCCTTCTTGACATGTCACACAGCCAAAAAGCAATGACACTGCGGGACTACAGAAGGCATGACTTTATTTAAAACTGACTCAGGGTAAGAGATAGGTCATATGTTTTTCCTTAATTGCTCTTAAATAACAACAAAAATAATTGCTAATATTTTGATAATTTTTAATGTACTGGCATAAAGTTATTCATGCTATCTTATGTTTTTAACATTTTCAAAAATGTTTTCTTGTAAAATAATTTCATATTCATAGGAAGGCTGTAAGAATAATACAGAGAACTCCCATAGACCCCTCATTCAGATTCATATGAATATATTCAATATTCTACCTGTATATACTTTATATGTATTTTATTATTATTATTATTTATTTTTTGAGACAGAGTCTCATTCTGTCACCCAGACTGGAGTGCAGTGGTGCCGTCTCTGCTCACTGCAACCTCCACCTCCCGGGTTCACACGATTCTCCTGCCTCAGCCTCCAGAGTAGATAGGATTACAGGTATACACCACCACGCCAGCTAATTTTTTTTTTTTTTTTTTTTTTTTTTAAGTAGAGATGGGGTTTCACTATGTTGGCTGGACTGGTCTTGAACTCCTGGCCATGTGCTCCACTAGTCTTGGCCTCCCAAAGTGCTAGGATTACAGGCAAGAGCCACTGCACCCGGCCTATTTATTATTTTTACTTCATTTTCTAAATATTTAGTTATTTTATGCATACATACAAACATATATTTATTTTGTATATATACACACCATATACACTTATGTATACATGTAAATGATTCAGAAAAAATACACACACATAAGCATGTATACATATGTTTTTTCTAACTCATTTGGGTAAAAGTTGCATCTATCATAATCAATTACTCTGAAATGCTTCAAGATGCATTTCCTAAGAACAGACATTCCATTACATAACCATTATTTGATTATCAAATTTGGGAAACTAAGCATTGATACACTTATATGCTATTATTTAAAATGCAATTCATCCTCAAATTTTATTAATTGTTTCAACAATATTCTTTATAATAATTTTCCACGATCCTGGGTTGAATCACCAATCATGTATAAAATGTGGTTGCCATGTCTCTTAGGTCTTTTTATTTTTATTTACTTATTTCAATAGGTTTTTGGGAAAGAGGTTATGTTTGGTTACATGAATAGTTCGTTAGTGATGATTTCTGAGATTTCGGTACACCTATCACCCAAGCAGTGTACACTGCTTCTACTGCGTAGTCGTTTATCCCTCACTCCCTTCCACCCTTTCCCCAAATCCCCAAAGTCCATTTTATCATTCTTATGCCTTTCCGTCCTCATAGCTTAGCTCCCACTCCTATGATATTTTTAATGAAGGTACAACAGGTTCTGTAATGAGGACTCCCTTTTCATTTCTGATGTTGGACCCCTCTCTTCTTTCTTGATTGATTTTGCAAACTTTTTATTATCCTGATTCTCCGTGTTGTATTTTGTTTTTCTTTTCACAACTTTCTCCTCTTATTATTTATTTCTTTCATTCCATTTTCTTTAGGATTAACAAGGAGAGTTTAATCTTTAAACGTGAGTTTAATTCTCTTACTGCATAAAATGAATACTTAGATAATTAATTTTCAATCTTTTTTCTAATTAATGCATAAAAGACTACAAATTTGCCTATAAATATGACTTTTGCTGCATTCCCGAAGTCTGCTGAAGACCTAAAGCCAGTGGAACTCTCATACATTAATAATGGAAAACTAGCATTTTCTATCAAAATTGAATGGATATATTCTTCACAAATCAGCGCTTTCAATCCTAGGTACATACACAGCAGAAATATATACATATGCGCAAAAATACATGCACAATAATACATATTTCATTTTTGGAATTATTTTTAATAGTCGTAAATAGAAAACAATCTGTCAATTGTAGAATAGAAAAATGAATGATAAATTCTGCAATAGAATACTACATAAAGTCAGAATAAATTAATGCTAAATACGACAACGTAAGTAAATTATATAAATGTTGAATGAAAAATGTAGACAAAAAGGATATATAATATCGATCTATACAAAATTCAAAAACATACAAAATTAATCTCTAATATTATTTAAAAATCACTATCTTTGCCTCATGTGCCACGGTAATCATTATCATGTCTTCTATTTTTTATTTTTTTAAAAATTGTAGATACAGGGGGTACATATGCAGGTTTGTTACATGGGTATATTGGGTAACGCTGGGGTTTGAGCTTCTAGTGAATCCATCACTCAAACAGTGAGCATAGCACCCAATAAGTAGTTTTTCAACGCTTCCCCTTCTTCCTGCCTCCCCCTCTTTTGAAGCCCCCAGTGTCTATTGCTTCCATCTTTATGTCCATATGTACCCATTGTTTAGCTCCCACTTATAAGTGAGAAAATGCAGTATTGGATTTTATGTTCCTGCTCTTAATTCACTTAGGATAATGGCCTCTAGCTTCATCCATGTTACTGTAAAGGTCATGATTTCATTCATTTTTATGGTGGTATGTATTCCATGGTATATGAGTACCACACTAAAAAGAAATCCAATCCACCATTGATGGACACAGGTTGATTCCATGGCTTTGCTATGGAATAGTGAATAGTGATGTAATAATCATACAAGTGCGGGTGTCTTTTGATACACAGTTTCTTTTCTTTTTGGTAGATACCCAGCAGTGACATTACTGAGTCAAATGGTGGTTCTATTTTTAGTTCTTTGAGAAATCTTCCTACTGTTTTCCATAGGGGCTGAACAAATTTACATTCCCACCAATGGTGGATAAGTATTCCCTTTACATTCTCACCAACATGTGTTATTTTTTGACTTTTTAATAATAGCCACTGTGATTGGTATCAGTTGGTGTCTCATTGCGGTTTTAATTTACATTTCTCTGATGATTAGTGATGCTGAGCATTTTTTCATATTGTTTTGACTGCTTGTATATCTTCTTTTGAGAAGTGTCTCTTCCTGTACTATGCTCACTTTTTAATGGTTTTTTTTTTTTTTTTTCTCATTGATTTCAGTTTCTTATGGATTCTGGATATTAGTCTTTCGGTTGGAGTCATAGTTTGCAAATATTTTCTCCCATTCTGTAGGTTGCCTGTTTACTCTTTAATTTCTTTTAAACAAGAAACTTATTTAAATAACAAGATGGTTGACTTGAAGATAAAACTAAGATTCATTTAGTTTAATTCATCCTTATTTAAAGATTACATGTTCAAAAAAGTTCATAATTCATTTTGCTAAATGCTTTTGTGCATTCATGTAATACTTAAGTTAAAAATGTAAATTAATGAACTCTTGGTTACCTAGAAAATAACAGAGTAGGACTGCTAAGGCCTTTTTAAATAAAAATTTGATGCTTCTCTACATATTTATTAAATTCTGAAAAGCATTATTTTTTCATCATTTCATAAACAAATGTGACAATTGGGTAGGATTTTATTTTTCACCATTATGTTTTAATTTTTAATGAGTACCTGGAAAAGTATTTTTCTGGAGCTTTAGGTGGGCTAATTAAAAAATAAATTTACCCACATTTGGAATTTACTGCATTATATATTAATATGTCATTTATTTTCTTTCCACTTTTAGCTCACCCATCTTCAACATTCATAGGCTTTCACGCTAAACATACTAAATGTAACTCTACATAGCCTCTTTCAAAGAAGATCTGACAGGCAGTGTTCACATAATTATACTTCCTTGTTTAGGAGGGGAAGACAATCCCATCATCCCCTTTCCTATACTTTGACTCTCCTCGTCACTACAGGATTTACTTACCAATCTGTTCAGCTCCACTCCAAATTAGCAATACCTGTAGATTTAAAAGTTGGCCCCCAATTTTTCATGACTACAAATAGCTTCTTTCTCAGACACTTTAAAGGTATGACTCGGTAATAACCATCCCCAGATCAGGAGTCACCAAGGACAACTTGAAGAATTTTCTCCGGGAAAGAGCAGAGTCTATCTATCAGGTGTGTGCTGAGGTGGGCACCAGGGCCTTGTGCGTGAAGAGAAACCAGAGCGTTCAGGTTAAGAATGAGTGTAGGACCCATGGCCATAATGAAATGTTTCGGTACTTCATTTTTCATCCAAAAATAAAATGAATATCCAATTCTTGCTGGGTCACTGTAACTGTTCTATCTGATTGAGTAAAACCTATTTCCCAAAGTTAAAAAAAGTGAACATTTCAAACACTGGTTTTGTACATCATTTCCTTCCTTAAATCTTTTTTGCCGTAGACTCTGAACAAAATGAATATATGTTGGAGACGTGGAGTCTTTGGCTCAGCCTATATAAGGAAGCCTTATTTTTCTTGTTGAGAGACTTACATATACTACCAAATTCCATTTAAAAATAAATCCTTGGGCTGGGCGCGGTGGTTCATGCCTGTAATCCCAGCACTTTGGGAGGCCAAGGCGGGCGGATCATGAGGTTGAGAGTTTGAGACCAGCCTGGATAACGTGGTGAAACCCCGTCTCTACTAAGAATACAAAAATTAGCCAAGCATGGTGGCATGTGCCTATAGTCCCAGTGATACTCGGGAGGTGGAAGCAGGAGAATCTCTTGAACCCAGAAGGCGGAGGTTGCAGTGAGCCGAGATCGCGCCACTGCACTCCAGTCTCGGCGACAGAGCAAGACTCCATCTTGGAAAAAAAAAAATAATAATAATAAAGAAAAAATCCTTTTAATAATACCAAAAATCTCTCTTAAAAAAAAGGACACTTTGAGGCCAGGCACAGTGGCTCATGCCTCCCAGTACTTTGGGAGGCCAAGGTGGGTGTATCCCCTGAGGTCAGGAGTTTGAGATCAGCCTGGCCAACATGGCGAAACCCCCTCTCTACTAAACATACAAAAATAATTAGCCGGGCTTGGTGGCTGGCGCCTATAGTCACAGCAACTTGGGGAGGCTGAGGCAGGAGAATCACTTGAACCCAAGAGGCGGAGGTTGCAGTGAGCTGAGAACACACCATTGCACTCCAGCCTGGGCGAGAAGAGTGAAACTCTGTCTCAAAAAAACAAAACAAAACAAAAAAAAAACACTTCACCACTTTAGGGCAGACACATTTTTGGTTTTAAGTGAGGTGAACCAAAGGTGAGTTCTAAGATAATTACAACAGCTCTCCCTTGCCAGGACCTCTGTCTACAGAGCAAAGCGCCTTCCACCCTGCCCTGCCTGACCATATCAACAACTGAGAAAATTTAGTGCATATATCTATATATTAGACATATAATACTTCGCACACATTAGTGCAATGCATGAATATTAAAAACGTTAAACTGCACTGAAGCCCCGAGTGAAGCCATTAGTCGCACAATATAAAGCTTAACGTCAGCACCATATGGTGTTAGACCAAACCCTGTGTGCTTTGGAAGCCTGCTTCAGTTCCTGAATTTCAAGGAAAAAAGTGCACACACAATAAAAACACCTAGGAAAGTGATTTAGGTCTAATAAGAAATAAATGAAATAAAATGAAGTCTCTGGTCTTTCAGAGCTGCAGTGGCAGGATCTGACCTTGGGCATGGGTGACAGAGAAAGGTCAGGGCGGCAACCACATGTAACAACTGCTCCTGCAACAGCCGAAAGTGGCAACTCAGGCCAGAGAGGGAATCTGCCAGTACTTCATCTGTCTTAAAGAGAACAGCAAAGAGTAAGGAATTAGCTGGATAATTTCATGATTGAGAATAATTAATGGAATTTAGACAAACCCACCCTTATTTTTGACTTTTAAAAAAATTGTGAGTTGTTTTTTCTGAACGATTAAGAGAAAAATTCACACAGTTTTGAAGCCAAGTGGGAACTTAGAGACTTTTGCCAGTCCACGTGTTATGTATCAAATTGTGTCAAATTCATCTGTTGAAGTCCTAAACCCTAGTATTGGGTTGGTGCAAAAGTAATTTGTGGTTTTTGTCATTGAAAGTAATGGCAAAAACTGCAATTACTTTTGCACCAACCTAAATACCTTATTTGAAAATAGGGTCATTACAGATGTAGTTAGTTAAAATGAGGTCTGCAAGGCAGGCCTTAATCCGAAAGGACTAGTGTCTTATAAAAAGCGGATATTTGGACAGAGAGACAGACATCCACAGAGGGAAGATAATGTGAAGAGAGCCAGGAAAAGATGGCCATTTGACAGCCAAAGAGAGAGGCCCGGAACAGATTCTTTCCTCATAGCCCTCAGGAAGAGCTAGCCTGCTGACACGTTGACTTACCTTCTATCTTCCAGAAAGGAAGAAAATACGTTTGTGCTGTTTAAGTCACCCTGTTTATGGTTCTTTGTTAAAGTAGCGCTAGTAAATGAAGGCACTATCTTTTTTTTAAAAAAAATTAATTGAAGAAACTACTATGGAAATAGAAGGAATGGCCAAGGAGACCTTGTTATCGAGTTTGTATCCAGGAATTAACATCACGTCCTTTCCACAACATGCTGCTTCCCAAACAATCCCTTTGTTTGCTACTCAGGCACCATCCAAACTTGCTTTTATTAATGCAGTTGGCACTTCTTATTCACAGGCCCCTGGATTCAACAAACCATGGCTGGAAACCATTTGGGGAAAAAATGGATGCCTGCATGTGTGCAGAGCATGTGCACACTTTCTTCTTATCATCATTCCCTAATCAATATATAGTATAGCAACTTTTAACATAGTATTTATATTTTAATTAGGTATCATGAGTAATCTAGAGATG
The DNA here is from genome assembly GCF_000951035.1 of Colobus angolensis palliatus. Classification (NCBI taxonomy): domain Eukaryota; kingdom Metazoa; phylum Chordata; class Mammalia; order Primates; family Cercopithecidae; genus Colobus; species Colobus angolensis. The sequence continues at coordinate 11,480,572 of NW_012114932.1, read as the reverse complement.
ATTTAAGTATACAGAGGATGTGTGTGGGTTCTGTAAAAACACTATGTCGATTTGTGTCAGGGACTTGAACATCTGTGGATTTGGTACCACTGGGGTTCCTGGAACCAGTCCCCAGGGGATATTGAAGGACAACTATGTTTCCTAGCAGAAGACAGTAATAAAGATCGACTACTCTGATGCACTTAATTTCTGAGGATTATAAGGAGGCAATTTACGTCCCAGTGTGTATCTTTTTTTACCTCTCTTCTTTTCACAAACAGATGCCCCTTATAGATCATTATTTATTATTCACATTTTGCAAGGGCTTTATCAAGATACTGTTTTCTCTGGTTGAGCAATAAAGAATTGTGTTCATCATGCACTTAGTTAGATGCATAGCCAAGATTAAATTTGAATCTGGAGAAATTATAATCATTTGCTTTCGCTATCTATTTGAAGGAGCCAAGCTGCACTGCACTCCCATGGAGATAAGAATAGCCATTCCCTTTGCCTACAGGGCACAAACCTGAGAACTTGAACCTGAGGTAGGAGCCGTAATTGAAAGAACAGTGGTAGATGGCAGAAATGGAAACCCGCTTCTATCTCCGACCCACTCAGAGGCCGCGCCAAAAGACTTTTCGTGTTAGTGCCTTTTGGATGTTTATAGAAAACCCAGAGGCTGCTCATTTTAAAGCTCTTGAGGAAAACAAGGCTCACCAGAAGTGATAACACTGATGAGCACAAATATCCTTTCAGTTGAAACCTTGCTGATATAGAGTAACCTTTTCTCATAGCAGAAATATCAAGAGAAAAGGTTCACTGAAGAAAAGACTAATGCATCATTGGTATCCAGTAAAGTCTCAATGAGCCTTGTAATCCTCATAATTACTCAATTAGAAATTACCTAGGGGGAAGACATAATTTTGATAATTGAACCAACCTGGCTGTTTGGCCGGTGCATTTTCTTTATAATAAGAATAATCACCTATCTGATAAATATTTGCTATCAGCGTAAGAGAAACCTTGATGAGTACCGAGTGGCAAGGGGCTGGGGCATTTATAAAAGGAGCAGTGAGTAAACAGGGGCCAGGGATGGGCATGCTTCACTGAGCAAATTACATTTTCCAGCCAACGCTGGGTCCTATCAAATATCGCTGTGTGAACATGCACATCGTGCACGCTGGCCCTCCTGGCAAAGAACAGGCTGTTTCCTCCAGGATTTATTTATGGCTAAATCAATTGCACCTTAAAGGGATAGTTTTTCAAATGGTTTTGCTCTTGCAGGAGAGATCATGCAGCCGTAGCTATCCTGAAATCAGAGAAGCAAGGTGGTTTAAGGTCTTCCAAATCCAGGTTGTGGATAATTGATTCCTTTCTCGTCTCCCAGCGCTGTGTAATGCATATGGCTTTGGGATTTCTAACTCTGGATCCAGTCAGGATCCAGGATGAGGGAGTCACCGGAGCCATTAAAATTATTCTTGCTTCAGGTGACAAAGGTCATCTGTTTCTGATCTTTTTATTATGTGATTTTGAGAGGGTTAATAAAATTGAACCCCATTGTTTCCTTTTTTTTCTTGGTGTTTTTAGAATTTTACTGAGTTCAGGGAGGTCATTTGAGAGACAGAAAGATTGTGTATTCCAGAAAGGTGCTTGTAAAACAAAACTCACATTTTTACCTGTGCTAGTTTAACTCACCCTTAGCGGGATAAAAAGCAAGAAAGAGCTTTATGGTGAATTGCACCAAAACAGCAGCAAGCAGGAAGGAAAGATGAATCCTGGGAAGGCCCAGGGCAGCCCAGCTTCAAATACGGTTGTGGGCAGCCAGGAAGCCACAGAAGCTGCTGAGCCAGCCTGGTCGGCTGCAGTCAGCAAGAACATGGCTTCCCAAGAGTGAACGTTCTGGGCTGACCAGGAATTTCTTAGTACAGTGCCAGGCTCTGCAAACAGCAGCTGCAGCTGCAGCTGCAGATCAAAGGAGTTTTACATGTGTACAGCAAAAAGCATTGCTGCTTAGGTGTGGGAATCCTTTGCCATCATGTCATTGTCTTCTTTCAGATGAGCATATGCAAAGAACAAAAAAAAAATATTTGTGTGGTTTTTGTTTTAGCTTTGTGCGTGAAAGTGAAAGTGTTTGATGGCTGCAGCTAATGCCTTTTTGAGGATAATAAGAAGTTGTCTGGTCCACAAGATTGAAAAAGAAAAAAAAAGTTAGGCTGGGCCTGGTGGCTCAGGTCTGTAATCCCAGCAGTTTGGGAGGCTGAGGCGGGCAGATCACTTGAGGTCAGGAGTTTGAGGCTAGCCTGGCCAACATGGCAAAACCCCGTTTCTACTAAAAATACAAAAAAAAAAAAAAAAAAAAAAAAAAAAATTAGCCGGGCATGGTGGCATGCACATGTAAGCCCACTTACTCGAGAGTCTGAGGCAGGAGAATCGTTTGAACCTGGCAGGTGGAGGCTGCAGTGAGTTGAGATGGTGCCACTGCACTCCAGCCTAGGTGACAGAGCAAGACTCTATCTCTAAGAAAAAAAAAAAAAAAAGTTGGCAGAACTGAATACCTGTGCCCTGCGGGAATTTTCCTGCGCCCTAGCAGATAATGACATTAGCTGGGCACACACATGCCTAAATGCTTACCTGCTTACACACAGCCAAATGCTCTATAAGGTCAAGAGCAGGAGGAAGACACTCCTGGGGCGTGGCACTGAGGAACTGGGGCAGGCTTACTCTAGGTGAAAAACCATATTAGGTTTTGAGTCTGACTGATGAGAGGGATTAGACTTGTCAAGCAAAGGCACAGGAAATAAGTGACTCGGGCACATCTGAATACAGTTGCAACTCAGCCTCCATACCTGGTGTGTTAGGACATGTCCACAAGGAGAATGGTCTCTCTAGTGCAATATGCAGTCCCAGCATTGTTACATAGCAGGCCTGAAAGTGGTCCCCATTCATCTCTTAGCTACGATCTAGAATAGATTTTTGTGTGTGTGTGTGGAAGAAAAGTCTCAAGACAAATGTTATGCCACGTTTGCCTCTCCTTTTTGCTACCACATTCTAATGTGCATATCTCTGCGCACAACCCTTGTACTCTGTTATAAAATAAGGTAATTTTCTTTTTTCCCCACTAGAGAATAATAGCCCCTTGTATTCTTGTCTCCTTTTTTTTATCTCCATAGGTTCAATGCCTGGAAGAGTACTGGTGCAAAGATTGATTAAATAAAAGACCCATAAATCTATGGTACAAAGAAAACGAGGTTAAATTAGTCCTTTTGAATAAATACCATGTACTCTTCCTGATGTTTCACTTCTAAGGCCAGGTGAAAAATGCATTGCCAGTATCTCCTACCCTTCTAATAACAAGACCAGTAAAATACTAGATATCTGGTCAAATCCTTTCAAGACAACCTTGAGAAGTTAGGAATCACAGAGTGTCTCTAAGAGGAAGTATCCTCTTCTTAAGTGGCCACTTTAGATAATCCTTATGTGGTTTCCAGCAATAGAAGGCACCATTCACAGTTAAATACAAGTCTCCAAAATTGACGGGTTGTCTCTGGGTATTTGTTTGCCTGGAAGCAGTTTCACTGTAGTGGTTTGCATTTCTAATTGTTTAATGAGGAATGTATTGCTTATGTCCAAATAAAAAACAAGAAATACCCATGTTGTGTTGTTGGGTTTAGTAAATACATAATTAGGATTTAAATAGGTATTTCAGATCTGATGACAGCTTTTTCTAGACCGGCATAATTAGAAGGCATGAGCAATTTAGAGTGCTTCCTTTGGACAATACAATAATTTTTGCTGGTTTGCCCTGCTGACCTGACCACATCCAAACCAATAACTTCATATGTTCAATAAACAATGATTATTTATGATACCTGCTATGTGAAAAGTATCACAGTATGTCCTAGGTGTCATGCTGTTCCTACTCGAGCAATGTGTTTCTGAATATCACTGTGCTTTATGTATTCCTAAGGGTACTTGTGATTATATTTGATTGTGGCTTTTGTGCTTACGTTGGATGCTAACCTCATCACAGAGTGGTAATGCACTGTAAGAGCTTTATTTTAGGACTATATTATCTAAATGGAGATAACTAGTAGACTATCATACATGTGCGTATGATTCTCAGAGGAGAGTTTGGGAAGAAAAGTATAGGTCAGGACATATTATAGTTTGCTTTTATTGTTGTTACTCCTTTTTTCTGTAAATATATGTTAGTATTTATTATATGGATTAAGTACTGAACAAAAACAGTCATGATCTTTGCCCTCGTAGACTTAACATTATAGCAAGAAAGGTAGACATCACACAAATAATGTGAAGTATGGGAAATATTACAATAGGGTGAGTATAAGGTCCCGTAAGGAAGTCCCAAGGGAGCCTAATTAGTGCTATGAATAGAGAGTGTTACAGGAGGCCTGGCATATTTGAGGATAATAATATTTTAGCTAAGACCTAGATGAACTTCCTCGGTGAGAAAGACACTGTTTTGTGCTTGACAAATACCTTTCTATATGATTCTTTCTGTATTTGCTTAAGTGGTAGATGGAGATACCTTGATGTAAAGCTTTGCATACTTAGTGTAAGTCAGTCACGGTGACCCACACTCTCCAGGCCCCATCATCATTTCCCCAAAGCCAGGGATATGATAGTAAAAAGATTCTGATTGATAAGATAGAAAGAGAAATCTGCTGGTGGGGACAAATATGAAAGAGAAGTGTTTGCCTGTCTGTCCTTCTTGCTTGGGACACTGGTGTGAGGTGTTGGGACAGGCACTGCTCCAGTGGCCAGTGGCCAGGAAGGGCCACATTTCCTGCCATTACTGGAATGCTGGATGCTTTATCTCTAGATAAGGAACCTGTCAGGTGAACTAATAAAATGTATTTGTTCATAAAGCCACCGTCGTTTTGGTCCTTTCTTATTTGTGCTTGAAAGCATTTGTAAAACAGGTAAAAGAAGTGGAGGTAACTAAACAGTGAGAGACAGTTCCAAGCATACATGAACAAATGCCAACAGGTGAAAGAGAATGTAGTCTAACCATAGAAGTAAAATTTATACGGTGGCTCAAGCTTGTAATCCCAGCACTTTGGGAGGCCGAGATGGGCGGATCACGAGGTCAGGAGATCGAGACCATCCTGGCTAACTCGGTGAAACCCCGTCTCTACTAAAAAAATACAAAAAACTAGCCGGGCGAGGTGGCGGGCGCCTGTAGTCCCAGCTACTGAGGCAGGAGAATGGCGTAAACCCGGGAGGCGGAGCTTGCAGTGAGCCGAGATCCGGCCACTGCGCTCCAGCCTGGGTGACAGAGCGAGACGCCGTCTCAAAAAAAAAAAAAAAAAAGTAAAATCTATATCCTACAGGGGGTCTGGAGAGTATCTGGCTATATGTAAAAATTGAAAATTCTGCCTGCTTCGAAATAATTAATGCATACTGAATGGGCAAAAGCTAGAAGCATTCCCCTCAAAAACTGGCAAAAGACAAGAATGCTCTCTCTTACCACTCCTATTCAACATATTATTGGAAGTCCTGGCCAGAGCAATCAGGTAGGAGAAACAAATAAAGGGCATCCAAATAGGCAATGAGAAAGTCAAACTATCTGTTTGTAGACAACATAATTCTTTATCTAGAAAACTCCATGGTCTCATCCCAAAAGTTCCTTAAGCAGATAAACAACTTCAGCAAAGTCTCAGGATACAAAATCAATGTAAAAAAAGAAGAATCATTCTTATACACTAGTAACAATCAAGCTGAGAGCCAAATCAAGAATGCAATCCCATTCACAATTGCTACAAAAAGAATAAAATACCTGCGAAGACAGCTAACTATAGGAGTGAAAGGTCTCTATAATGAGAACTACAAAACAATGCTCAAAGAAATCATAGATGATACAAACAAATGGAAAAACATTTCATGCTCATGGAGAGGAAGAATTGATATCATTAAAAAGACCATACTGCCCAAAGCAATTTATAGATTCAATGCTATTCCTATCAAACTACCAAAGACATTCTTCACAAAAACTTAGAAAAATCTAGTTTAAAATTCATATGGAACCAAAAAATGGGCCTGAATGGTCAAGGCAATCCTAAGCAAAATGAATAAAGCTGGAGGCATCTTGCTACCCAACTTCAAACTATACTACAGGGCTGCTGTAACCAAAACAGCATGTTACTGGTATAAAAATATGCACATAGACCAATGGAACAAACTAGAGAGCCCAGAAATAAGATCACACACCTACAACTATCTAATCTTCAAAAAAGCTGACAAAAACAAGTAATGGTGAAAGGACTCCCCATTCAATAAATGGTGCTGGGATAACTGGCTAGTCATATGCAGAAGACTGAAACTGGACCCCTTCTTTACACCATATACAAAAATCAACTTTAGATGAATTAAAGACCCAAATGTAAAACCCAAAACTATAAAAACCATGGAAGACAATTTAGGCAATATCAGTAATTATGGACATAGGAATGAGCAAAAAAATTCATGATGAAGACACTAAAAACAATCACAACAAAAGCAAAAATTGACAAATGGGATCTTATTAAACTAAAAAGCTTCTGCACAGCAAAAGAAACTATCAACAGGTAAACAGACAATCTATAGCAAAGAAACTATCAACAGGTAAACAGACAATCTATAGAATGGGAGAAAATTTTTGCAATCTATACAGCTGATAAGGGACTAATATCTCACATCTATAAGGAACTTAAATAAATTTAGAAGAAGGAAACAAGCAATCCCATTAAAAAGTAGACAAAGGACATGAACAGACACTTTTAAAAAGAAGACATACATGTGGTGAACAAACATATGAAAACAAGCTCAACATCACTGATCATTAGAGAAATGCAAATCAAAACCACAAGGAAATACCCTATCACACCAGTCATGGCTATTATTGAAAAGTCAAAAAGTAGCAGATACTGGGGGTTGCAGAGAAAAAGAAATGCTTATACACTGTTGGTAGGATTGTAAATTAGTTCAACAATTGTGGAAAGCAGTGTGACAATTCTTCAAAGAGCTAAAAACAGAACTACCATTTGACCCAGCAATCCCATTACTGGGTATATACCCTAAGGAATATAAATCATTCTATCATCATAGCACTATTCACAATAGTAAAGACATGGAATCAACCTAAATGCCCATCAATGGTAGACTAGATAAAGAAAATGTGGTACATATACACCATGGAATACTATGCAGCCATAAAAAGGAATGAGATAATGTCCTTTGCAGGTGCATGAATGGAACTGAAAGCTATTACCCTTAGCAAAATAATGGAGAAAAAGAAAACCAAATACCACAAGTTCTCACTTATAAGTGATAGCTAAATGATGAGAACACATGATCACATAGGAGACAACAACACACATTGGGGTTTACTGGAGAATAGGGGGTGGGAAGAGGGAGAGGATTGGGAAAAATAACTAATGGGCACTAGGCTTAATACCTGGGAGACAAAGTAATGTGAACAACAAACCCCTTGACACAAGTTTACCTATGCAAAAAACCTGAGCATGTACCTGAACTTAAAATTAGAAGTTAAAAAAAATTGATGCTGGATAAATATCCTCTTCTTCTTTCCTTTCTTCTTTCTCTCTTTTCTACCTTTTCCCCCACTCATCTTTCTTATCTTCTTCCCTCCTCCTTCTTCTTCTTCCTCTTCTCTCTTTTCTTCTCTCTCCCTCTGTCTCTCTCTTCTTCATCTTTCCTTTCCTCTCCCAATAAAGCTGAGTTCAGAAGAAGGCAAGATAAATCCCAGGAAAAAAATGGAATGAACTGAAGACCAAAATGACAAGCAAAGCTACAGATGCTGTGAGCACGTTTGTCTGCATGAGAAACTTAAAAGTTACTGCCACCTGGTGAGGCCAGGAGATAAGGTTTTGGGCTTTTGCAAGGCAGGAAGTTAGAAAATAGACATTTGCACAAAGATAGAAAACTCATAGGGCACATCCTCATTGAGGGATTAGTTAGGAAAATTTACCTCCTGACAAAGGAAGATGACACTTGTCTTTCCCAAAGGACTTACAATAAATGAATTAAGAAGCCATCCTTCTCAGCCTTGAACGTACATGGCAATCACCTAGGGAATGCAGTAAAATGCAGATTCTGATTCTGTAGGTTTGGTGTGAGGTCCAAAAGTTGCCATTTCTAATAAGCTGTCAAGTGAGATCCACAGTCTGAGGGCGAAAGGAACTAGAAGGTACATTTCAAAATTTTGTCCCAGGGACACAAAGATAGAAAATATCTCTTTGAATAAGAGAGAATAAGAACAGAAAGAATAGGGTTGAGGCTATATTTGAAGAGATAATGGCAAAGAATTTTTTGGACTAATGAAAGACATGAGGCTGCAGATTAAGGAAACCACACTCAAGGAAGGAAAAATGAAAGAAAAGAAGTGGAGGGCAGGGGTGGAGAGAGAGAGATTTTCACCTCAGACAATTGCGTTTTCAAGAAAAGGAAGATGATAAAATTGACCAAAGAAGAGAAAAAAAGTTTACCCACAAAAAAAAAAAACCAATTACATTGATATTATACTTCTCAACAGTACAAATGCATGTGGAATAATATTAATATTGATAATAATATAGTAAAATCTGGGTTTATTTTCTTTCCCTCTTTATCTGTCTTAGAAGAAAATATTATTCCACATGCATTTGTACTGTTGAGAAGCTTAAGAAACAAATCAACCTAGATTTGTGTGTCTATCTAAACTATCCTTCAGGAAGAAAGACAAATTAAGTCATTTTTCAGACAAGCCAAGACTGAGAGTTTGTGACCAACACAAAGATGGATTAAAGACATAAATCTGGAAGACAACCTAGGCAATACCATTCTGGACATAGGAATGGGCAAAAATTTCATGAAAAAGATGCCAAAAGCAACTGCAACAAAAGCAAAAATTGACAAATGGGATCTAATTAAACTAAAGAGGTGCTACACAGCAAAAGAAACTATCAATAGAGTAAACAGACAACCTAGGCAAGGGTCTTCTAGTGATTCTCAAAGTGTGGTCCCCAGCAGCAGCACCTCTCGGGAATATGTAAGAAATGCATATCTTGTGGCCCACCCTGCACCAGACACTGTGGCAAGCCCAGCAAGCTGTGCTATGTCAAGCTCTCCAGAGCTTCCAGGGCTGCTCCTGTTGAAGAACTGTAGCTCTACACAAAATATATGAGGCAGAAGACAAATAGTTTCAGAGGGAAGGTCTGAGATGTAAAATGGGATCCTGACTAAATTATTTAGTAAACTTCAGGTTAACCTAAACCAATGTTGACTGAGTAAAAACATAGTAATATCAAACTCAGGGATAAAAATAAGATCGAGGTAAATTATTGAATAACACAAAAAGTAAGATATGATGTGTGTGATTGCAGTTAAAATATCCCCTTCTTTAAGAAGGAGAGAAATTAGATAAAATATGGCCGGGTGTGGGGGCTCATGCCTGAAATGCCAGCACTTTTTGGGGCCAAGGCATGAGAACTGCTTAAGCTCAGCAGTTTGGGACCTGCCTAGGCAACATAGTGAGGTCTTGTCTCTATTTAAAAAAAAAAAAGAAAAAAAAACGGATAAAATTTTTCTGACTAATATACTAAGACTTAACATTTTTCAACAATGCAATCTAAATGTTTGCAGTATTAATGATATCTGTAATGTTTTATTTAATATTTTACATTATATTTTTCCAAATGCAGTACATGATTTAATCTTCACAACAATTCTGTTAAATGGGTAGCTCAAATATATTCTTTCTTTTAACAGATGAGAAAACTGGAGGATGTTATAACTTGGCCAAAATCATATGACTTGGGTGTAGCAGGGAGAGAATCACAATACCCAAATCTTTTTGATGTGATTCTGGCTTTTTCCTTTACATTACCTCTTTTTTGTAATTAATGAAACTTTTATGCAAACATTCTCAATTGGGGAATATAAATGACAGAGTTAATCAAGTTCATCTGCTTGGGAATATCAGACTGCATGCTGGCTGGTGACTATTATGCCATAAGGTAAACCTTGGTCCCTGTCCCTGCAAACCACTGCAGAAAATAAACAGGTAATCTCCCTTTCACAGCCATCAGAGGCAATACATGTATATGTCTAAGACTGGCCATTATCAGAGCTGTTGGCCTTATATAGTACTGCAGAATTTTCTGTAACGTTTATCTACAATTTTAAAGCTGAAAGGTCATTTGATTTTAAAATTTAGGAAGGGCCAAAACCCGATGAGTCTTTTACGGGATTTCTTCTTATAATATTTGAAGGAATTTACCAGTCAAAACAAATGCCAAGATGAATGTCTTGGCCTTCTGTAACACCCTTCATGTAAAGATCTTCATGTGCATCACAGACAAGAGCCCGTTAGCTTCCTGACAGCCTTGGGATACAGGTAAGTGCTCTCACATGTGGAAACTGGCTTAAGGAGATTAACATGTTGTGAATGCTGGTCCATCTTGAATTCAAATCAGGAGCTCAGTGTCTTTTCCTTGGAACATAGATTTTTATTTTTATAGGGCTTTATAATTACATATTTTAGAGTGCTCAGTATAGTTTGAAGTGACTCAAATATGGAAACATTCATTACATCTTTTGGGAGATGATTTTGATCTTGTGGAGGGCTTTTTCTGTCTAACTGGTTTTTATATATTTTGACACAGTAAATCTCATTCCATCTAAAAGAGTTATTTTTCCCCCTATGGGAAGGGACTTGATTTTCTTTTTAATCTCTGCCTACTTTAATAACTTTTCGAGACATAAATGTATTCTGTTTTCTCAGTAAACACTGCAGAACACCTACTATGTGCTCATTTCTATGGGTACATTGGGGTACACAGAGATCAGTAGACAGTTTTTCTGTACTGGAAAATAGGCATGACATTCAATTAGTGCATTGGTTGCAAATTAAAGTGTTTGGAGGTAAGTAACTTGGGCTCAAAGTAGACTACAAAAAGACTTTTTCCAGTAGAGAGGGTCTAATACCATAAATTCCTTTATGCTTTTGCCATAGGAGAAGGGAGAGTTTATCTCATTGTTCTGGACCTTGCAAATGTAGTTTAGAGCAACGAAAATAAAATGACTCCAAGGCTGTTGGAGAATGGAGTAAAGACAAGAGCCCAAGATGCCAAACAACTTGAGTTGTTCTGTCACTGCTAGGTAAAGAAGGGAACAACAGAAAGAAAAACCTTTGAAAGAAGAGCTAGATTAACATCTTTATGGTTCAATCATAAACACTGACACACTGTTTGCCTAAGTCTGCAAGATGTGTGTATAGCAGAGTTGGTGGAGCCAAACATTTGTTTATTCATTAAATATTTATTGTGGGCCTACTCCGTCTCATGAAGCTTATCTTTCCCTGAAAGGGTATAGGAAATAAATAATTATAAGACAAGATTAACTCAGATAGTAATCATAGATGCAAAGGAAATAAAATAAACTGATGTGATAGAGATTCGAGGAGGTTTATTTTAGATAGAACAAGAGGCATCTTTAGCTGAGACCTACATAATAAGGAGCCAGACATACAAGGTCCCAGGGAAGCAGTATTCCAGACAAAGACAACAGTCTGTGGAAAGACCCTAAGCTGAGAGCTGACTTGATATCTTCAAGGAATAGGTAGAAGTATCACTGAAGTGGTGGGGATCAGGGTGAGTGATGGGGGAAGTGATAAGAGATGGGGTTCCCTGATAATATACAAGCAAATAGGTTATAGTGAGGAGCTTGGATAATATTCTAAGTCTAGTGGAAAGTCATTGAAGTGTTTCAAGCAAGGGAGTGACAGGGGTTTTAAGTGATGTGATTTGTTACAGAATATATAATTTTGAAAGTCATATACAGGAGAACTGATTGTAAGGAGGCAAACATAGAAGACAAGCAGAGAGACAATTAGGTGGCTGATGCAATATTTTAGGCAAGGGCTCATGGTATCTTGCATCTATGTTGTAGCAATGGTAATGGATGGAAGTGGGCATATTTGGGTAGTGCCACTGACAGCTTGCTTATATCATATGCTGTGGTCTGAATGTGACCCCCAAGTTTGTGTGTTGAAAACTTAATACCCAATGTAACAGTGTTGAAAGGGGGGACCTTTTGGGAAGTGTTTAGGTCATGAGGGCTCTGCCCTCATGAATGAATTAATGCCACTTTGAAAAGGGCCTATAGGAGTGAGTTTGCTCTCTCTAGCCTTTCCTCCTTCCACTATGAGAGAACACAATAGGAAAGATCACAGCTGATAGTGGGACCTTGATTTTGGACTTCCCAACCTCCAGAACTGTGAGAATAAATTCCTCTTCTTTATAAATTGCCCACTCTGCCATATTTTACTATAGGAGCATAAATGAACTAAGACACTGTTTCTTCGTTTATATTAGAAAAGGGAACAACTTATTCAAGTAAAAATACATTTTGGCAACTATTCTACAAAAAGAACCACTTTTTGGACTTTCTTGGATCCAAGTTAACTTTTTAATAGTCCAGATGGTCATGAGCCCTGGCTGCAACACAATCATATCCAGTCACTCATTTCATGGCACCAGAGATGTTTACCCTAAATGCACTCTAGATCTCCAGTGAGGCAGTCATGCCAGACTCAGAGTTGTATGGGTTAGGGGGTGTGTGGGAATCAAACTTCCCCAAATTCTGTTGGGATTGGGCATACCTGCCTGTAAACATGTGTTTCAGTGAATTAATGTGTGTGTTCTCTTTTATGTGTGTGTACATGATGCTGTGTACCAATGTGAGATTATGGAGTAAGAAACTTTGCTTTGCTGCTGTATGATGTGGCCAGCAGACCACAAAGAAGTATGCACTTCCTCAGAAGCATGAGCTTATTCAGAGAAGGAATGGCTGCCCTGAGGAAATACTTATTGGGCTGAAATCTGAAGAATAAATAGGGTTTAGGTACATGTAAAGGGTTCAAATGTGGCCCCCAAGAAGATAAGTCTAAGTTCTAACTTTATGCAGGAAAAGAGTCTTTGCAGATACACTTAAGTTAGGGATTTTGTGGAGATCACTCGAGATTAACACGGTGAGCCTTAAGTCCAGTAAGAATTGACCTTATAAGAATAGGAAATGTCATAGAAAAGATGAACACAGGCACAAGAGGAGAGAAGCCATGTAGAGATGAATGCAAAGATGACTTATGCAGCTACAAGTCAAGAAACGCCAAGCAGCCATCAGGAGCTGGACAAGGCAAAGGACAGATTCTCCACTTGAGCCATCAGGAGGGCATGGCCCTGCCATCAACTTGAGTTCAGATTTCTGACCTCCAGAACCTGAGATTAAAAGTCTATTTTAGGAAACCAACCATGTTTGTTGCAATTTGTTATGATATCCCTAGGAAACTAATGGAGTGGGTGAGGGGGTTTGGGGATATGATAAGTGATTTCTAGGCAAAGAGGGAGAATATAAACATAGGTTCTATGGTAGGATTGAGTTTGCTGTTGTTAGAAACAGAAAGGTGTCTGCTGGAACACGTGAAGATGAAACCATAGCTGTCGACAGGAGTGGAGAACTCTTGCCCCTGAAAGTCTTGGTAAGGACTGTGGTCTTTAATCTAGGAATACCAAGTACTATTGAAATATTTTAAGTGGGGAATGGAAAAATTCTATTTGCCTTTTAGCACATCGCTTTGGCTCTATTTTGGAGAATGAATTGGAGCTAGACAAGAATGGCTACAGTAAGACTGCTTGAAAGGCTATTGACTGCTGTAGTCCAAAGTGGCATCAAAGGTAGAAATACTGGACAGATTCAAGAGATATTTGGAAGAAAAATCTATAGAGCTTGGCTACAGTAAGGATATGGAGGGTAAAGGCGATGGGATCAAAGGATCAAAAATGCTGTTTTGGTGGATGCTGGGAGTTGCTGTGACAGTTAAACTCCAAGACTTCTTGAAGAAGGTGGAGAGTTCAAATAAACATTTGAGGGTTGTGTTCTTTAAGACATCCAAGCAGGGACAGGAGGCAGGCTGTTCAATATGTGCAACTGGAGATCAGAGGAGAGATCTGAGGTCTAGGCATAATTTATATATAAGTGGTCACAGAAGCCCACGTGGATATTACTCAGAAAATAATTTTAAAAAGAGGAAAGACCTATGACAAAGTTTTGAAGAATTGTGGGCTGGGTGAAGAAAGACTCTCCAGAGTCTTCTCAGAGGCATTAGAAAACTAGAGAGTGTGGATTAAGGAAACTTAGAGAATAGAGAGTTCCAGGAAAAGGGGAATGTTCAAAATAGTGGAAATACTGAGAAGTCGGGTGAGAAGAAAATAGAAAGTGAGCTCTTAGTAGCATCTCCATGTCTCTGGTGGCCCCAGTGAGAGGTGTTTGAGTAGAGTCATGGAGAGTGAGGGGAGATAGGATGCATAAGGACCTGTCTACATCTGCGGTTGTTCAGAGGGTTGATAGATTTTAGTTTAAAGAGTTTATTAGTTATAACATAAAACCAATGAATGGTAACTTTAAGGAAATTATGTGAGTGATAACAGAGATTTCAAGGCCCCTCATATGCCCCCCCACACTTTTCTTACTGCCATACCCCCCAAACATAAAACAACAAGCTTTTCATCATTCCCATGGCTAATACCAAAATTATGCTTGCAAGGATGCCATTCTTCAGATTCACATTGGGAATCAATTGCCCAGAGGAGGGATAACCTCAATTACATAGTTAGATTCGTTTCTGCTTTTAAATTTCTTGATTCCATGATTGACGCATTGGTTAAGAAAATGTCTGAGAATGGATTTGATAGCAGGGATTGGAAGAGAAGAAAAAAAGTGATGAGTCCCTCGAGCAGGAAGGAAAGACGCTGAGAGCAGAAAGTTGTACAAAATGAGATTCTGTGGTTATCTCTGGATCCACCTGCCATGGGACCTATTCAAGTGAGGACACCTCAGATATTAGTATCCTAGAGTGTGAAGGCTCTGGATATGCCACTAGATTGAGCTGTTCCAGGAAGGAGAGGAGCACTCACTTCATGCTGGATATTGTATATATATGTATACATGTAGTATTGTTAAATTCTCACCATGATTGTAGGATACCAATATTAACACTCTCATATTACAGAAGAGTGAATTGGGAGTTTTAAAAAATCACAGTGTCCACTCATTGTGAGTTTTGGCACTGCATTTCTTAAATTCCAGTTTGTTACTCCCACAGTTTAGTTATACCTACTGATGAAAACTTGCTAGAATTACTTTTCTCTGGGCACAATATGTACTCAGTTTTTCTAAGACAGGGAAAACAAAGTAGAAATATCTAGATTTGTCCAGGAGGGTCAATTAGGAATAGATTCTTATCACCTCCCACAGAAGGGTCAGCAAATCCCAGAGTAGCATGCGTGCCAAGCCAATTTCTTTCCATGAACCACAAATAAAGACTGGAATTGAATTTTGGGGGTTGTGTGGGTCTCCCACAGTTCTGCACCCCACCCTTCCATCCCTGGTTCATGTTTTATAGTGCAATTTCTGGCAAAATTGCCAGTGGCAGAAAAGTCTGAGTGGGAACCAGAGTTAAACAGTCCATGCCATAGTTCTTGGACTTTCAAAGTTCTACCTCCAAATGAATGGATGCCATTGTTCCCTTTTCTTGAGGAAGGGGAGAATGAGCTGCTTTTTTCCACGCTCCTCCTGCCATTCTTGAGGGTTTTTGTTGTTATTATTCCCATCTTGCTTGCATTTGAGCATGTGGATATAATATGGCTTTGTCAATAAAACATTTAGACAGAGAGTGGAGGATGCTGAGTTTCTTTCTTGGCTCCTTCCCAGGCATTGAAATACGTGGATGGGAGATAATTTATCTCACTCTTACTGATTAGAATATCAAGGTAAGGAGAGATTTAGTGATGGAATCATATTGACAAAATTGTCAGTGACTTGCTCAGGGACTCAGTCAGATCATTTCCCCTTTTGGGGGTGAAATTTTTTTTTTTTGGATGCTGATTGTTTTAAAAAAGGTAAGCACATTTATTGCAGAGGTGAGATGGAAAATAAGTGTGAGCAATGGTGATGGGAATAGTAATTAATGTTACCATTAATGTTTTACTATTAAGTCAGTCTTTTATGACTTGTCTTTAAAATAGATAAAAACTTCAGCTTTTAATAAAATGACACATTTTTGGAGGCAGTTTCGGGTGGGCATCTCAGCTCTGTATCTTTCACCCTTTCTCACTGGGTGAGATGAACTTTTCTGAGCCTCTTCCTTTACCGGGCAATAATAGGAGTTACCCCAGGTGCATTCCAACAATAACCATATATACTAGGGATCTGAATGTGATTATATAACTTTGTATACTACATCTGGATCCCTTAAATCTGGTTTGTATTTAGTTTGAAAAAAGAATCTCTTTACATATTTTGCATCTTACGAAGCCTTCTGATTCTTGCAGGTTTTTATACTGCTTTAGAAAAGATTTCAGAGCTGAGACACAGGTTGTTAATCCAAGCATTTCTTGGAGATATTGTGGGTCCAGATCACCATAATAAAGCTTATATGACAATAAAGCAAATCACACAAATCTTTTGGTTTCCCAGTGCATATAAAAGTTACGTTTACACTATACTGTAGTATATTAAGTGTGTAATAACATTAGGTGTAAAAAATATATATACCTTAATTTAAAAATGCTTTATTGCTAAAAATTGCTAATGATCATCTGAACCTTCATAGAGTCATAATCATTTTGCTGGTGGAGGGCCTTGCCTCAATTTTGATGGCTGCTGACTGATCTCAGTGGTTGATGAAAGTTAGGGTGATTGTGGCAGTTTCTTAAGACAACAGTGAATTTTGACACATTAACTGGCTCTTCCTGTCATAGAAGATTTCTCTGTAGCATGCGATGCTGTTTAATAGCATTTTGCCCACAGTAGAACTTCTTTCAAACGTGCAGTCAATCCTTTCAAACCCTGTTGCTGCTTTATTTACTAAGTTTGTGGAATATTCTAAATCCTTTGATGTCATTGCTGCAATGTTCATAGCATCTTCAAAAGGAGTAGATTCCATCTTAAGAAACCAATTTGCTCATCCATAAAAAGCAACTCCTCGTATACTGAAGTTTTATTGTGAGATTGCAACAAGCCAGTCACATCTTCAGGCACCACTTAACAATTCTAGTTCCCTTGTTCTTTCCACCACATCTATAGTTCCTTCCTCCACTGAGGTCTTGAACCCCTCAAAGTCATCCATGGGGATTGAAGTCAGTTTTTGCCAAACTACTATTAATGTTGATATTTTGACCTCCTTCCATGAATCATGAATGTTTTTAATGGCATCTAAAATGACAAAGCCTTTCTAGAAGATTTTCAATATATGCAGCCCACACCAACAGAGGAATCACTAACTATGGCAGCTATAGCTTTACAAAATAAATTTATTCTCTTTTTGTGTGTGTGTGAAATAAGGTCTTGATCTGTTGCCCAGCCTGGAGTGCCATGGCAAGATCATGGCTCACTGCAGCATCCAACTCCTGTGCTCAGATGATCCTCCCACTTCAGCGTCCTGGGTAGCTGGGACTACAGGTGCACACTACCATGCCCAGCTAATTTTTTATATATTTTTTTGTAGAGATGGGGTTTCGCCATTTTTCCCAGGCTAGTCTTGAACCCCCGAGCTCAAGCAATCCATCAGCCTCAGCCTCCCAAAGTACTAGAATTACAGGCATGAGCCATCGCACCTGGCCTTACATTTCTTAAATAATAAGACTTAAAAGCCAAAATTACTCCTTGATTCATGGGCTTCAGAATGGATGTGTTAGCAGGCGCGGAAACAACATCAATCTCCTTGTGCATCTCTATCAGAGATCTGGGATAACCAGGTACATTGTCAATGTGTCAATGATCAGTAATATTTTGAAAGAATTTTTTTTTTTTTCTGAGCAGTAGGTCTCAACAGTGGGTTTAACACTTTCAGTTAAACCATGCTGTAAACAGATGTGCTGTAAACAGCCTTTGTGGTTCCATTTCTAAAGTGTAGGCAGAGAGATTTAGTATAATTCTTAAGCACCCTAGGATTTTTGGAATGGTACATGAGCATTGACTTCAACTAAGTCACCAGCTCCATTAGCCACTAACAAGAGAGCAGCCTGTCCTTTGAAGCTTTCAAGCCAGGAATTGACTTGTCTTCTATAGTTATGAAAGTCCTAGATGGCATGTTCTTCTTGACCAAGGCTGTTTTGTCTCTATTGAAAATCTGTTGTTTAGTATAGCCACCTTCATCAATCATCTTAGCTAGATCTTCTTGGATAACTTACTGCAGCTTCTCCTTCAACACTTGCTGTTTCACCTTGAACTTTTGTTATGAAGACAGTTTCTTTCCTTAAACCTCAGGAACCAACTTCTGCTAGCTTCAAACTTTTCCTCTGAATCTTCCTCACCTCTGTTAGTCTTTATAGAATTGAAGATAATTAGGGCCTTGCTCTGGATTAGGCTTTGACTTAAGGGAATGTTGAGGCTGGTTTGATCTTCTATCCAGACCACACAAACTTTCTCCATATTAGCAACAAGCTGTTTTGCTTTCTTATAATCATGTATTCATTAGGGTAGCACTTTTAATTCCCTTCAAAATAGCTTCTTCAAAAGGAGTAGATTCCATCTTCAAAAACTTTTCTTTGCATTCACAACTTGGCTTTCTGTTTGTCACAAGAAGCCTAGATTTCAGCCTATCTTGGCTTCCAACATGCCTTCCTCGCTAAATGTAATCATGTCTTGTTTTCAATATTTAATTTAAAGTGAGAGATGTATGACCTTACCTGTCTCCTGAACACTTAGAGGCCATTGTAGGGTTATTAATTGGCCTAATTTCAATATTTTTGTGTCTCAGAGAACATGGTGGCCCAAAGAGAGGGAGAGAGATGGGAGATTAGCTGGTTGGTAGAATTGTCAGAATATACACAACCACTATCCATTAAGTTTGCCATATTACATGGGCGCAGTTCATGATATCTCAAAACAATTACAAGAGTAGCATCAAAGATCACTGATCATAGATCACCATAACAGATATAATAAATAATGGCAAAGCCACAGACACATGAAGCAAGTACATGCTATTGGGAAAATACTTTGATAGACATGCTCAATGCAGTATTGCTACAAATGCCAATTTCTAAAAAATACATCTGTGGGGCACAATAAAGTGAGGCACAATAAAATGGGATACACGGTATGCATGTATATCCTCAGGAGCTAGCAGCAGCCCTTATTTCTCCTATTTATAGGCCTATGTGACTCAAAAAGCAAATGGGCAGCTGCATGCAGGGTGTCTTAGTCAGCTCAGGCTGCTGTAACAAGGTGCTACAGACTGGGTGTCTTATCAAAACAAACAGAAATTTTTCTCACCGTTCTGAAGGCTGGAAGTCTGAGATCAAGGTGCTAGCATGGTTGAGTTCTGGTAAGGGCTCTCTTTTGAGATTCAGACTGCTGATCTGTGTTGCATCCTGTTATAGTGGAAAGAGAGAGAGTGAGCTCTCTAACCTCTTATAAGACCACTGATCTCATTCATGAGGGCCTCAAACTCATGATCTAATTAGCTCCCAAAGGCCTCACCTCCAAATACCATCACTATATGGATTGGATGTCAACATATGAATTTTGGGAGGGCCGTAAACATTCAGCCCATAACACAGGACTGTTTCCTTGTATATGAAGCCAAAGGGGAAAGTCTTTCCATCTACAAAGTCATTCAAAAGGCATCCAGTGTGTGTTAGAGAGTTGGGCACACAATTACTACTTAACATCTTGCCTTGGCCGTGGAACGAATGTATGTATTGTTCAGAGAGTGAACCGAGATCTCTCTACCTTTTCAAGGACATGCTGTGACCAACAGAGTGATACCGCCCAGATAGGAATTATGCTTAACTGTCATTTGCTGCTTTGAACAGTCCTAAAAAAACAGCAGTGCTTGCACCATTCATATGTAGTTACTGGCTCTTCACATTATCACCTTCCTGAGGGTGATTATAGTTTTTCTTCTGCTCTAACCTTTGGAACTCCTTAATCAGCTTATTCCTACACTTGAGGCCATTAGCACTGATCTGAAACTAGAGGTCTCCAAGCATCTCAGTGGTAGATGCACAGCACATTGGTACAAACCATCAACCAACCAGCTAGTTTCAAGCATTCTAAACTTTGTGATTCAGCCAGGTGGTGAGATGAGATATTACCAAAATTATTTTTCTTAGTAACAGTTATCAGTCATACTGGTTGGTTGGGGGCCAACCTATAGGCAAGCCAACTAATTTTTCCAATTTGCATTTAATTATATCATCATATAGGCAAAGTAATGGGCTCTGGTTTCTGGTCCTCTTCTAAATTCAAACAAACTTACACAAGCATTAAGAGAATCATATCACCTTGGCTCACTCTGGCCTCTGAGCATGAATATAGAGTGAGGGAAACCACCAGATGTTAAGCTGATCTTATCTGCTGGAAAAGACACATCCAAGTGTTGTGTGTCAAGGGGTTTAGGGGCCCTGCAGTCATACCAGTTTGACTACAATCTCACTGGGTCTATAAATAAAACGAGAGCAGACCAAGCCAGCACTCGGATGGCAGATGCCGAATCTCCTGGGGATGATGCAGTAAGTAACGCATGGAACCCAAGTTAACGCTTAACCCTTGGTGCCTATAATAAATCAGTACCTGCCTTTTAATGGGCCCTGTCTCTTTCCCTGAGCTTTTTTCTAGATGGTCCATAAAAATAACTTCTGCTTTTATCCATACTTTGAGATGAATTGGTTATTTCTCCCCCAAATAAAATTAACCTCTTTTTTTTATCATCATTTATCAGTGAAAAAAAATTACTTGGTTAAAATCTTTACTTGGTCATGGCTACAAAGATGTGTCATGACTTTTTGTTTGTTTGTTTGTTTCTCCAAAAAGATGGTAGAGTTTGAAGATGAATACATGAATTCCCCCTAACATAGGTAATAAAATGCCTTTGATCATTGGACATAAAAATAGCTATAAAAATGCAAGTGTTTCTCTAATGGTCCATCTTGCTTTTTTATGAGTCTCTCTACTGCCATTGCATAGGTAGATTTCACACTGGGCTGTGCAAATCTCCATTCGCCTGCCTATTCCGGTCATAAATGTATTACTCCAGTCATGTTTGAATTAGGAAAGCTTCCAAGGTTTCAATATTTATTTATTTTTCATAGTAAAAATAGTTAACTATAACCACCTATACCTTTATGTGTGATGCTCTATTACTTGAACAGGGTTTCAGCTTATCACTGCATATTTAATGTCATGTCTTCTTAGCTATGTCTCACATAACCAGCTTCTAATTTCAGCCTCTGCCTAGTTAAAACACTTTGTCAAACTTCCCTATCACATTTTTTTTCTCACACACATCATTTCATCCTCACTCCTGAAAAATCTGTTAGTGGCAATTCCAATATTGGCAATGTAAGAGTGAAAAAAAAACTTTAAAAAGGGAAAACTGAATTTAAATTTCATCATTGCAAAAACGAAACGTTAATTGAACCCCCGTAAAGAAAGGGCACATTATATCTCAGACATATGTGGGCAGTTGAGCAAAGAATTACTACACAAAGGTTAAATAATGTGTCATTCACTAAAATAAATCATTTACATATTTATTTAAATAGATACTCCTCCAATACTTTTAAGCCTAGTTTATGTATTATTAATTCATCAAGATAAAAATTCTGGAGCAAGATAAAATGTGAAAAACTACTGTCAATTGAGGTTTAACAAAAATGAAGAGTACATAATACTTAAAATGACTATGTTATTCACTTGAAATATATAATTTGATTTTGAAGTAACATTTTTGGGAACATAGTTACCACAGAAGGCACTGTGTGTGATTAGGAAGTTAAATAGCTTTAGACAATGTAGAATATGAAAATAGCATATTTCTACAGGAAGGACATCAGAAGTCTTGGAGGTGGTATTTTAGTCTAGATTTATTAAAGTATATCTCTTAGATGATAAAATGAATTCTGGGCTGGAAATACTTGAGTGAGAAAAATAATAGATCTGCTTAAGAGTTAAGAGCTTGAATACTTCTAGCAGAGCTTGAGAAAGTAAGGGCTCAATAGACATATATTTTTTGTTGAATGAATGAATGAAATCTCCCCAAAGATACTAAAATGATAATGATACTTGTTTAACTTTGGGATGTTACTAGACAATAGTTATGGAACACCTATAGTTTGCTTGGCACTGTACTGAGACCAGTGAATACAAACCAAGTGAACAAGACAAACTTGAACCTCCAAGGAGCTGATGGTCTAGTCAGGAAGACATGCATAAAAAGATGTCATCATTAATGTGCTGATGGCTTCACGCACTTAGCGTATGCAGACGGAGCTAGCCAAGTAAGGTGTCAAAGTGGTCTCTCTGAGAATATCTCCTTTGAGTTGAGATCTGAGTGATAAGAAGGTAAGGAAGATAAATCTGGGGGCTCAGAAAACCTCACATGTGAAGTCACAAAGACCAGAGAGATGATGGCCTGTCAGAAGAATTGAAAGATGTTTAAAAGCCGAGCCTAAAAAGCAAAAAGGAAATTGGGGAGAGGGGAGCTGAAGTGTACACAAGAGCCAGGTGGTAGAAAAAATGAATACAGTTGAATTCAATACCAACAATGAATACAGTGCAGCTACTTTCCTAATTCATTCTGAAACACACATTCTTGGAATTTACCAAAAGGAAAGTACTTACAGCAATATTTTTATGCAAATACCGTTATTTGTGTCCAATTAATGAGGGTGTTCTGATATTTTAATCTAATATTTTGGGAGCCATTGCTATGGGGTACATTTGCTCATTGATTTGTTGATTGACTTACCTATTATTACACACATGCCAGATACAAAGATACACAAGGCACTCCCTGCCTTCAAGGAGGCGATGTAGTCTTCAGGGAGTAGGAGATAGGGGATGGACTATGAACCAGTTAGACTTAGGAGGTGGAATGTTGAGAGAGGAACATAAGGGATTAGATCACTGATATCATCAAAACCACTCATGGCAAATACAAACAAAATTGAAGATCTTTGCCCTGACCCTCTCTCACCAGCAGGAAACTTCTGTTTTAATAAGTGTTTACTTTGGGAGCATCTCCTAGTTCTTTTGGGGAGTAAGAGGTTGTGAGAATGAGAAGTGGCCCATAAAACAACTCCCTATCAATGAGTCACTCTACACAACTTGAGGAGCATTATTTATATTATATTCTATGTCAATGGGATTGTGATCCTCATGTACTACTCTCAGAGAATGTGGAAGAAGTCCCTGAATTTGCAAACTAACCCACATTCTCCTCTTTCTTTAAGGACATTCTTCAATAGTTAGTCATTAACCATCATAACTGAACCAAGTTAAATGGTGAAGATGTATATTTACGGAGTCCAAAATTATCAACTAGGGAGGATATTCTGAAATTCCTGTTCAGTGCTGTGAGTTTGGTCTCTTTCAACTCAAAGTTGGTCATTTTGAAGAAACAGAGCTCTTCTGTATAGTTGGAGACACATACAAAGATACACACATACACGTGTCCCTTGTATTTTCTTTTCTCACATGGAGCCTTGTCTATCTGACTCCACAGAAAAACATGCTCTCTTGGTTGAGACTCTTTCTTTAGTTGGTCCACTTTTCACTTCCTCAACATACAAAGCCTTCCTCCCACAGGTTGCTATTTTCCCAATCTTTTCTCACAAATATTATTTACAACCACATTTTTAAACCATAAACTACATATAATGTTAATAAATGGCCCTAGGTTATAGCCATTTATTATAGCCAATGGAAAGAAGAACATGTATAATATTTCTTGAGATTTTTCAGATTGTGTATATGTTTTCTGAAAACATATCCCCCAGCATTGGCAACATAGTGAGAATCCATCACTACAAAAATTAAAATAATTAGCCAAGTATGCTGGTGCCTGTTTATTGTCCCAGCTACTCTGGGAGGTGGGAAGATTGCTTGAGCGCAGGAGTTTAAGGCTGCAGTGAGCTATGATTGAGCCACTGCACTCCAGCATGGGGTGACAGAGTTAGACCACATCTCAAAAAAAAACAAAAAAAATCCATATAACCAGGGAATGTTGGAAGTGAGGTTAGACCTCTGTGAAAGGCATACGGGAGTGAGTTGCTTGAGTGGATAGTGGTCAGCGGCACTATTGGAACAGTCCAGGTGGGAGGCACTGGAAACTGGAACCAAGGCAAAGGCAGTGGAAAAGGAGAAAGGATACAAAATAGAAAGATATATTGCACAGAATAAAATGGAAAATAAACAGCAGCCAGAGAGAGGATCAAGTTATACTGATGTTTTGAATCCAGACGAAAGGAAAGATAAAGTGACATTATCATAAACAAGGTAGGAAGAAAGACGAATTTAAGGACAGGATAGAGGATGGCAAGTTTAGATTATCTAGATAAACTTTGAGATGCTCACAGGAAATCATGCTTTAAGGGATGAGCAGAGGCTGAAGCCCACCTAAACTACTTTCCTCCCTTTCTTCTCTCTTTTCCTTTCATACCTCCCTCCTTGACAGAAGTCCTTTCTGGAGAGCCCTCAAAGAAGGGGAGAGGTCTGACTGCTCTGGCTCATATTCCAGTTTGAACTCAAACCCATGTGCATGCCTGGGCATCATTCATAACAGACCCAGCTACCCATATGCATGCTTGGGGGTCGTTCACAACACACTCAGCTACTCATGTGGATGCCTGGGGGTTGTTCACAACAGATGCAGCTACAAGCTACAGTTTAGTTTTTGCCTGTTGGTCTGGAAGACAAATATTTGGGACTGGAGCTCGAGAGAGAAGTCAGACCTCTAGATAGCTACTTGGATGCTCTCTGCTTAGAGATGATAATTGAAAGAGTGAGAGTAAACACATTTTTCTAGAAGACAGAGGGTGGAGAAGAGGGCTAAGTAGAAAATTCCAGGACACCTACGATTAGGGCCTAGAGGCAGGAAGATAGACCAGAGATAAAGTCACAGAAGAAGCTATTCTAGAGAAGTAAAAAACAAACAAACAAAAACCACAACCACCATGGAAATGAGCAGTGCAAGGAAGGAGTGATTTAGGGAAACAGGTGCTGATCTACGGTAAGGCTATGGAAAAGAAACACAATTGAGAAGGTGGGTGAATTTGGTAGCTAGAGAATGACTGAAGTCTTTTGCAAGTGGGGTTTCAGCAGTGGTTGAATGTAGATTATAGAAAATAAAGCAGGGGTAGGTGGTGAGGTATTGAAGGCTAAATGAAGAAGAATGAGAGGCAGAAATGATGGTTTGCGGGGATTAATAATAAATGTATGCTAAGTCTTAAGTGTTTATATACTTTATAGAATGCTTTCTGGCTAAGTGGAAATATCCAACAGAAAGGAAAAATTTGAATCCATAGAGCAGAGTAGAAATTGTTGTGAGATACATGTTTGTGTTTGTGTATATATATTCTCCAATAAGCCACACAATGTTTTTGTGCAAGCTACACAAAAGTGTCTCTCCCCTGGATGGATGGAGATGCTCAATAGAGTGAATGAATGGCTTGGTGAACAGAAAAATGAGCGCTTCCTTCAGCTCCCACGTGCAACTTGGAATCTATACCATGATACATGACAAAACTCTATAAAAACGACCTACTGTATTCACACTTAGAAAAAAAACTATCCATGTACATTTGCCTTGATTTCTTCTTTATGCTCAGCGACTTTCATTACTTTCCCCAGGACACATGCTTGTTCTTATTTATAACCAGAAAATCAGTTAGTCAATGTCCAATGTTGAGCTCTTTCCAAATACTCCCTCCCCAGGGTCCACAGAAGCATCCGTGTATAAAAGTCCCCAGCAGAAGTGTGTGGTGGCCAAAAATCACATTATTAAGGACACTTTTTCTTTGTTGATGTTCCCAATCAGCTCTAATTCTACCACTGCTCACCAGACCATAGGGACAATTTTGTGGTGTTACATTTTGAAAGCAACATTTTTTTTATTTGAGTAGGTAGCTTAAAATTAGAAACACACAGTTTAATCACAGTATGCTAGAAACAAAAATAATTGACCTTTTTTTCTTTTTTTATTTCCCACTTGGCAATAAAAGAAAAAAATTAAGAATAAAGATAGTTATGGATATTACTTAATACCCTTGGGAGGACACAAGCCATCAAATGTTGAAAAAAAAATTTTTTAACATTTGTGCTTTCTTACTTTGTGTGAAAATGTTGCATGTATATTTTTGGTAATTTCTTCAGGGATTTTAAAGAAGACATTTTCTATTTTAATATAGCTCGGTGACAGTGATCTGGGTAAGAATCCACCGGGGAATTTAGCAAAGATTCTGTCAATGAACAAAGAAGGCAGGAATGAGCTCTAGGGCTCTTCAGCTCTAGATAAGAAAGCTACTCTCCCAGTCCCCTTCTTTGTCTCTGTGTCGAAGGTGCTCCAAAACTGTGAGCTACCCTGCTTGGATTAATACTTCCCTTTCCCAGAGATGCACAACTTTACACTAGCATTGGCCTTGAGACTGTAATTAACTTGTTATGTCTCATATCCCTGTTCATATCAGTTACCACAAGAAGCTGAGAACACCAAGTCGGTCCTCATTCCCCTACTTCTACTCCTCTTTGCTCCAACCCCTGTAGGACCTATCCCCTTCACCATAAATTAATATATTATGCATTTTACTTATTGGTTTGTCTTTTTCTCCAGTTAGAGTATAAACTAATTTCATCTGTTTTGCTCATTTGCATATCACAATACCTGGGACAGTGACAGGCACGTGGTGATTATTATTATGGAGGCACGTGGCACTCCACAATTATTTGTTGAGTAAATGCAAAAAAAAAAAAAAAAAAGGAAAGAAAAAGAGCACTTGAACTTGACACTAGCTTAGATGTGGTCTATGAGAGACCACAGAGACGCAGCATGAACTCTAGGACTGTGAGCTTGAGATGTTTGTAGGGTTATATGCAGTGGTCAGTAGTAGGAGAGCAGTAGTACAAAATAACGGGCATGAAGAGTAGGAGTTATTTTACTACAAAAACTAATTTGATATCATGAGTGGCCATCTTGTTGGTGAGAGATTTGCAGTAGAAAAACTATTGCTTAAAAAACAAAAAACAACAACAACAAAAAAACCACCAACAAAAACTTCAAAGTTCGTGAATTGCAGCTGCTATCTATGTAGGTCTTTCTACCATGAAAGAATTTCTCAGTACTGCGTTAGGTCAACATTGGCCTTCACAGAATCTAAAGTAGCATGAAAAAAATGCAAAACTAATACAAGCTCCCAGCATATAGTTGGCGCTCAATAGATTCTTGTTGGGTAAGCAGAGGTATTGATGCCTGGACACAATTAAGAATTAGGCAAAATCTGTCTTCCACTAGAACCGTGCAGAGCTGCTTCCAGGAACTTGGGTCTGCTCTCCTGGTCTCCCATCAGACTATTCTGTGTCCTGCCCATTCTGAAAGAGCCTTTTGCACATAATCTTACTTCTCTCTCTCATCTCCTCCCTCCCAAATATAATTACATGACTTTTAGATACATTCATGCAAAATCATGCTTAAGAGCCAGTGATACTGGCTTAATTAGACAAGAGTTTCAGCAAATTTCTTGCTTGATAGACCATAGTGCCCAAGAACAACAATGCCTAAAACAAGTAAAAATAATCAGGTTTTAAAGACTCCCCATACGTTCTCCAAGAAATGATGTTGGTATTAGACATGTCAGGTAGTATGGCAAGACTTTGATGTAGATATTTGAGAGTGATTGAATTTTTTGGATTAAGAATTTAAAACTCAATAGAAGGGGCTAAAGGGATGTATTTACATTTCATTGGAAACAATAGGACAATATGGCCTTTTTACAAGAGGAGGGTATATTGTCCTATCATTTCCAATAAGAGACTTGTGGAGGACAGCTAGGCATCCTTGTACGCACTTTAACCCAGTATTATTTTCACATATTCTTTCTTAATATGAGAAATTTCAGCTTTTAATGTCAGATCTCCCCCATTTTCCTACATATCAGGAATAAATTGAGCATGTGTCAGACTCCCTAAGATAAATGTTTTGTAATTTTTTTCTGTTGCTGAAAGAATCGATGCATAGACGACACCCTTAGATAGATTGCCAACTGGGAATGTCAGTTTAGATCTAATTTTCCATAGATTCTGTTATGTAGAGATGGTAGAGTGAATATCATCATTTAGAAAAATTACATAGGTCTACAATCTGCCCCTGGAACATGAAATAACTGAGGCATAAAAATTATATAATAGAACACTTTGGTTGCACACCCCTGACTCTGTGTAGTAGAGGAAAGAAGTGAAAGTATGTTTTATTTCATGCTACCTCAGAGGCAAATAGTAAATTTTTCTATCAAAGTTTGTTTTTATTAGTAGATCACTTAAAATGTTTCAGTATACCAGCCCCGCGGTGGCGCACATCTGTAATCCCAGCATTTTGGGAGGCCAAGACAGGCAGATCACGAGGTCAGGAGATCGAGACCATCCAGGCTAACATGGTGAAACCCTGTCTTTACTAAAAAATACAAAAAATTAGCCAGGCATGGTGGCGGGCGCCTGTAGTCCCAGCTACTTGGGAGGCTGAGGCAGGAGAATGGCGTGAACCTGGGAGGTGGAGCTTGCAGTGAGCCCAGATTGTGCCACTGCACTCCAGCCTGGGCAACAGAGTGAGACTCCATCTCAAAAAATATAAAAAAATAAAAAGTTTCAGAATGCCTAACTTATTCTAAATACAAAGAGTATCACGTATGTCAAAATTTCCTAGGTGATAATTATGGTTCATAGATGGAAAATGTAAGAGAAAAGATTGTTAGTGATATGGTTTGGGTCTGTGTTCCCAACCAAATCTCACATTAAATGGTAACCCCCAGTGTTGGGGGAGGCAATTTGATCATGTGGGCAGATTTCTCTCTTGCGGTTCTCATGATACTGAGTTATCAGGAGACCTGGTTGTTTGAAAGTGCATAGCACTTCCCCCTTCACTCTCTCTCTCCTGCCTCCATGTAAGATGTGCTCGCTTCCCCTTTGCCCTTCTGCCATGATCGTAAGTTTCCTGAGGCTTCCTCAGCCATGCCTCCTGCATGGCCTGTGAAATTATAAGTTGATTAAACCTCTTTTCTTATAAATTACCCAGTCTCAAGTAGTTCTTTATAGCAGTGTAAGAACAGACTAATACAGTGAGTAAGGTAAAGAAAGAATGAAGAGAAAATGAAACAATAAAGCATTTTCAGTAACATTTAAGTGTTATGTACATTCTCACATGCTTTGAATCTTCACAGCGTGATTATGTGCAGTAGGTTTGGTTGGAACTCCCAAGATTTCCTACCCAGCATTTAGGAAGCAATGTCTTCCCTTAATTTTCCACCCTCTCTGACTCTTCCTCTTCCCTCCTTCTCAATCAGTCCATTACACAAAGGTTTATGAGAATGAAATGAGACTCCAGGGAACTTAGAACTTATTCCGTTCTAAGAAAAATACTTATTTAAAAAATGTGATGATTGCTTTAAAAATAATCTATCTTCTACTTGGTCTGAGAATATCATTAACATAAAGAAAACCCATTCACCCAGAAACTCTTATGAGAGATATAAAAATTAAGACTAGAGTATAAATTCCCCAAACCATCATTTTCACCAAAACTTGCCTCATTGAAAGAAACATGGAAAGTTACATCTAAAAGTCTCTATTTATGATACAATTTGTCTTTAATTAAAAAGAATTTTACAGTCCCTAAAATAATGGGATTGTGAGGTAAATAGGTAGTGACAGTCAGTGAAACTGTCCCCACAGGGTTAGTGAGAATTTCATGCTAGGTGTTACACAACAGTTATGCATGAATCAGGCTGCCTTCTGGCCTTCTTTACTACAGTTACCTACTAACTGAAAGTCAAGTAGCACTAGATGCTGACCATTTGCTTCCCTGTTTTTTCTATAGATAGTATTTATGGGGCCTTTGTGCTTAAGACTCACCTAAAATGTTTTCAGATCCTGAATTCCAGCAGAATGGCTGATGCCAGCTAGTCTGAAGACTCCCACCAAGGAACCAAGTCAGCACAAGAATGTAGTTTCCTCATCCTCCCATTTTATGACCTCACCTTTTATTCTTGCTCTATTAGTGATCCCCAGCCCACTCCTCATCCCAAGTCGCTTAAGAGCCCTAGCCTCCTTAGGGAAGCAGATTTGAGGTCTCCTCCTGTCTTAAGCCTCTTTCTCTGCTGCAATTCATGGTGCCTTGGTATAGTAACTTGCTGTGCACCTGGCAATTGAGCCTGTCACAATTACAATGACTGCTACTCATGTTTCATGAAATTCATACTTTTGTATTTACAAATAGGGAATGAAGACATTTTAACAGACATGTGATATTGTTTCGGTAATATTTCCGGGATTTTGTCTAAATTGATGGGTAAGAAACATTCAAGATGAAAACAGACACTCTGTTGAATCCTATTATGCCCAATAACGTCATAATATAAAGCAAATGATACCAACATCTATATTAAATTTAGGTTGACTACTCCATTGTTAATTCAAATTGGAGAATTTGTTTTCCACTTTGGGTCTAAATCACTGATTTGTATGTTGCTTCCTGGAATTCAAATTTAGTTACTTTTTTTTTTTTTTTTTTAAATATTCCTGGTGATTGTGATGTGAAGTCAAGTTTAGTGGAAGAGTGGCAAGATTACAAGTGAGACAGTGTGTTCAGGGCTGCCATGAAATCAGGACCAGGGTGTTAGTCACTTTCATTCAGCAAGAAGGCCAGGCTGAAAGAAGCAGAGACACCCCACAGGAAGGGGAGAATGTCTAAATGAGTGAAGAGAGGAAGTTGCCAGAGAGGACAGCATGAGAAGCTGTAGGAATTAGAGAAAATAAGAAGGGGCCAGACACAGTGGCTCACACCTGTAATCCCAGCACTTTGGGGAGGCCGAGGCAGGCGGATCACGAGGTCAGGAGATCGAGACCATCCTGGCTAACACGGTGAAACCCCGTCTCTACTAAAAATACAAAAAGAAAATTAGCCAGGCGTGGTGGCAGGTGCCTGTAGTCCCAGCTACTTGAAGGGTTGAGGCAGGAGAATGGTGTGAACTCAGGAGGCAGAGCTTGCAGTGAGCAGAGATGGTGCCACTGCACTCCAGCCTGGGCGACAGAGTGATACTCCATCTCAAAAATAAAGAAAGAAAGAAAGAAAGAAAGAAAAGAAAATAAGGAGACTAAGCTTACTGACCTTGAGAAGTACAAGAAAATATTGTAGAACAGTAAAGATGCATTTTACCACACCTGATACATAGCAGGTACTCAATACATATTTGTGACTGAATACACAGGTGGACCAGATTACAGAGGGACTTCAGAGGCAAACAAAATAATTTGTATTTCTTGTTCACCATATACGTTCAGTGCCTAGCATATATTATGGATTCCATAAATATTTGTTTAAATGTTGATTGACAAATGTGCCTTACTGACAGTATGCATTCATTAAATGGTTGATGTAATTATTCTAATCAATAGTTGAATACCTTTGTTTTTCAGACAGAAAAATCCCATGATTTGTGTATATAAGGCCGTTTTTATTCTAATCTGAATGAATAGTATAGAAAAACCATACTGTTTAAAGATATTCTACAGTGTTCCAAAGAGAAATGTTATAGACACATGGTAATATATTGCCAGCCAGAGAATTAGAACTTCCAAAATAAAGCCCTTCCTTTAAAACGTGAATACAATGAGGCTGAGAGGATTAATAATATACCCATTCATTCATCCATTCATTCATGCAATAAAGAATGTCTACTATGGACTAGGCACTGCTCTAGTGAAACAAAGTATATAAAAGTTTCTGTCCCTATAGGGTTTACCTTCTAACTGGGGCAGCAGAACATAAGCAGAAATGTATAGCAATTTAGAGTATGGCAAAATGTAAGGGTAGGGAGGTGAGAAATTCTACTTTCAAGGATGGTGGCCAAGTATGACCTTGCTGAGAAGGGAGACATTTGAGTCAAGACCTGAAAATAGTGATGGAGCAAGCCATGATGCTATCTGGGGGAAGAGCATTTCAGGGAGAGGAAACAGCACATGTCAAGGTCCCGTCACAGTCTGGGAGCAGTAAGAAGGCCAGTGCATCCAGAATGAATAAAAAGGGTGGTAGGAAATCTGCTCAGAGAGGTTAATGGAGGACCTTGTATGTCAAAGGAAGGATTTTGGCTTTTATTCCGAATGACATGGAAGCCACTAGGGATTTTTGAATAGAGGAGAGTTAAGGGTCTGATTTGGTTGTGCTCTGGGCAGTCACATACTTTGCAATGAAGCTGTCCAAAATTTTATTAACTATAATTTATTGGTCCCTCTTGGTTTCTCATATTATTTCTTTCTATTGGATTACCACACTTGCTTTCCCCCCCCCCCAATAACAATAGGTATAGTTTTCTATCTTTTTCCATTGGGATAAGATATAAATATCTCGAGCTTATCTTATTCATATTTATGTGTCTGGTGACATCACATGTGATCTTTGTACATGATGGGTAATTGCCAAATATGTGTTGTCTTTATGTGACTTTTCAGCTTGTTTATGATGAATCCAATTATGAAATGTCACACAAGTGCAAAACTAGTGGTATTAACCATGATCTTTGACATGACTGAATGAAACTTGTGAATCATTCGTTTGAAAAATTATGTCTGTATTTACATTTGATTTTTTGAAGCAATAAATTGATGTGTCATTCCATGGATGGCCAGAAACACTCAATCAACCATGTCACAGTTGGGATTTTATTTATAGGCATTTGAAACATCCCTGCAATTCATTTGGAGTTCATTCAGTGAACTATAGCACTGGAATTAGTCCTGCGAGTGTCATTTGAGGGTGTTGAAAAGCCCCATTTGCCTGAAAAAATTTCTACTCTAAAGGCTGCCTCCCCTCAGCCCTCCCCAGAACCTTCAACCTTTAGTTTCCACCTCTGGAGCAATTGCTTTCTTACTTAAGGAAAGTAAGTGTGTTGCTCTTAGGAACCTTTTACAGAATGCACAACTGGCGCTAAGCACTTGGAATCTCTCAGAGCACAGCCTAGCAAAAAAAAAAAAAAAAAACAAAAACCATGCTTCACTCGCACCTCTCTTAGCCAGCTAAAGACGTGACCATTATTTTACATTTTATTTATTTATGCCAGGTCGTCTAACTCTGCAGGCTGCTACTGATATAGGGAGTGTCCCTTTTCTGCATGAACATCTATTAGATAAAATGATTTAATCAGCTTTGATGATCTGGAATCACAGGACTTTACCAAGGGACTGGCTATTCTGATGTGAAAGTAAATGTCTTAACCTCCCTCGCCATGACATTTATTTTCCAGTAATGGTGCTGGCTCTGCCTTGGCATCCTTTTAACAGCAGGAGACCATTATCCTGTGAGAATGTTCTCTCCCCTTTCACATTATCTCTTAATTATTGCCCTCTTTTCTATAGACAATGCCCGTAGGAATTTTCATGTCATTTCTCCCCTCCATTCCTTCTCTGACATGTACTGCCATGGGAGAGGATTTGGGTGTTAACCCCAGAAAGCCCAGAACAATGAATCTTGTAGACAGTTGGCTCAGTAACCAAGGAGTCCTTTGAGAGGTGGCTGAGATGCTGTGAGCAACGCACAAGGCAAATGCTTGGGAACTGAAAAATTTGCATTGAAGCCTTCCAGGGAAAGGGGAAGATGACAATGAAAATCGCAAGGTTGGCTGGGAGGGGGGTGGAAGTTTTAGTTTTTCCCACATGCTAGTCTCTCAAGAGCATCCATTTTATTTATTTATATGAGAGAAAAGGTTTCATCCCTCCCACTCACAAAAATAGACCTCACTATGTAAATCCCATCTCTGCCGTTTTGTTGAGGCTGTAGCCAGCCAGACTAAAACAGTGCAAAAAACTGCAGAGAACTCCTCTGATGCATCTCAATGGTTGTTTGTTAACCTCAATGCTGACCATTTAAATGCTAACCCTATTAAGTAATCCCCACACAAGCACCCAGTTCGAGTCATATAATATTTAATTATCTAACATTTTTTGTTTTTAATTTACAATACAGGGTAATCTCACACACACACACACACACAGTGTAAATGTATCTATACACATACACACTTTATTTTAGTTTATTGACATTTTCCTTTTTTTTTCAACTTTTATTTTAGAGTAGATTTAAGGGGTACATGTGTAGGTTTGTTACCTGGATATATGGTGTGATGCTGAGGTTTGGGGTATAAATGATCCTGTCACCCAGGTACTGAACATAGTACCAAATAGTTTTTCAATCTTCGTACCCCTCCCTCTTCTAGTAGTTCCCAGTTTCTTTGTTGCCATCTTCATGTCTCTGAGTGTCCACTGTTGGGCTCCTACTTACAGGTGAAAACATGTGATATTTGGTTTTCTGCTTCCACTTTAATTCGTATAAGTAATGGTCTCTAACTGCATCCATGTTGCTGCAGAGGAGATGATTTCGTTCTTT
Organism: Colobus angolensis palliatus; assembly: GCF_000951035.1. Classification (NCBI taxonomy): domain Eukaryota; kingdom Metazoa; phylum Chordata; class Mammalia; order Primates; family Cercopithecidae; genus Colobus; species Colobus angolensis. The sequence goes on along the minus strand of NW_012114932.1, from coordinate 11,446,107 downwards.
TTTACGGCTGTGTGGTATTCCATGGTGTATATGTAACATATTTTCTTTATCCAATCTGTCGTTGATGGATACTTAGGTTGACTCCACGTCTTTGCCATTACGAATAGGGTTGCAATGAACATGTAAGTGCATGTGTCTTTTTGGTTAGAAATATTTGTTTTCTTCTGGATATATATCCAATAATCCAATTGCTGTGTTGAATGGTAGTTCTGTTTTAAGTTTTTGAGTAATCTCCAAACTGCATTCCACACTGGCTGAATGGATAAGCAGTCCGTTTTCTCTTCAACCTTGCCAGCATCTGGCATTTTTTGACTTTCTAATAATGGCCATTTTGACTGCTGTGAGATAGTGTCTCATTGTGGCTTTGATTTGCATTTCTTGATGACTGGTGATGTGAAGCATTTTTACGTATGTTTTTTAGCGACTTCTTTTGATAAGTCTTTTGCTCATTTTTAATGGGCAATTTATTTTTTGCTTGTTCAACTGTTTAAGTTCTTTATGTAATCTTAATATTAGACCTTTGTCAGATGCATAGTTTGTGAATACTTTCTCCGGTTCTGTAGGTTGTCTGTTTATTCTGTTCATAGTTTCTTTCGATGTGCAGATGCTCTTTAATTAGGTCCTACTTGTCAATTTTTCTTTTTGCTGCATTTGCTTTGAGGACTTAATCATAAATTCTTTCCCAACGCTGATGTCCAGAGTGGGGTTTCCTAGGTTTTCTTCTAGGATTCTTATAGTTCGAGGTCTTACATCTAAATCTTTAATTATTTTTGAGTTAATTATTGTATGCGGTGAAAGGTATGGGTTCAGTTTCATTCTGTATGTGGCTAGCCAGTTTATCCCAGCACCCTTTATTAAATAGGGAGTCTTTTTTACCTCTGCTTCACATACACACTTTAAAGGAACACTTTAGAAAACAAGTTGATGAAGTTTATGTTCAGGCATAAATGTTTCTCGTGTATTATTTATGAATTCATGGGACCCTGCGTGAAGGTTACTATTTTCTATAAAGGCACAAACAAAATCCATTGAGAAGTGCTCCCCAACCCCATTGCATTTGCATGTTAGCCAAAGGGATCCAGGGAATTCTCTGGAATTTGCTATTAATATTTATTGACTGTAATTATGATGTCATATAATGGGGAATATAAGCTCTGATTGCAGGCATTTCTGGCAATGAAAGAGTAGGACTTTAAGTCTTTTCCCTATTTCTTGGACAATACAGGGAAAAAATTCCTGGTGCTTTTTCAACGTAATATAAAGGTCACTGACAATAGCCCACCTATTGATGCTGATGTGTGACATTTAAACTGAATACAAAGAAAGCATGATAAGCATTAAAAAGAACTAGTTGCTTTCAAGATAATGCTGTTTACCAAATCATTTCTCTTTGAAAAATATAGTAACATTCCAATTTATTTCTCAGACATTGCTTGAAAATATACACATATATTTTGAATAAACAACAGTATCTATCACTGATATTTAATCTACTACTACTACTACTAAATTTATCAATAATATATTTTAAATATGGCCTAGGCTGTGAAAACTAGAACCTGGGGAAATATTCTTTGGATGATATGATCAGTTGTTATGTTTTAGTTAAAAAAAAAAAAAAATTGGGCCATGTGTGGTGGTGCATACCTGTAATTGCAGCACTTTGAGAGGTTGTGGTGAGAGGATTGCTTCAGGCCGGGACTTTGAGACCAGTTTGGGCAACATAGTGAGACCCTGTTTCAAAAATAAAATAAATAGCTGGGTGTAGTAGCATGCATCTGTAGTCCTAGGTACTTGGGAGGCTGAGGTGGAAAGACTGCTTGAACCCAGAAGTTTGAGCCTTCCATAAACTATGATCACTCCACTGTACCCCAGCCCGGGCAACAGAGCGAGACTCTGCCCCTAAAAAATAATTTTTTAAAAATCAAGGTGCTTACGTAATAGGATGTGGGCATATATGTGGTCAAAAAAAAATACTAAGTCATTTAGAAAATTGTTGTATTTTTGCCATATATGTAAGATACCAATAAGGGGCTGAATTGATCTGATTTGTCTCTGTGAAATGAAATGGTTTAGCTCAATTTATAAAATTAACCCCTGTTTAGCATTTTGTTGTCTGAGCCTGGGTGAGGGGTTAATAGGGTATGTTTCACTGAAAGAACTCCCAGTGGACTCTCCCACCCAGCAACAAAGATAGCTTAAAACACATTGCTGAAACAGTTAGGTTAGAAGAGTCTGAGGGATGAGTAGGAAGAAAAGGTAGGGAGCAGCAGCAGTAGCATGAGGCCATTCATCTGAATGAGGAAACACTTTGTAGTTTCCGATGTGGGATTCAAAGGTTCTTAGCCATCTGAATTAGTGGTTCTCAATGTTTGCTGCACATTGTAATCACCTTTTAAACATTGATCAGGCCATACCTGAGACCAGTTAATCACCATCCCTCAGGCATGGATCCAGCCCTCAGCTATTTTCTCAAACTCCCTGAGTGGTTCCAATATGCAGTTAAGTTTGAGAACCACTACTGTAAATGCATGGGCCTTACACAAGAGAAGATTCAGCTTCTTGAGGTGAAAGTATTTGTTCCTCTAAAATGCATTTGATAGAACTTAAAGCCCAAGGCAATGGTATTAAGAGGTGAGGCATTTGGGGGAAGTGATTAAGTCATGAGGGCTCTGCCCTCATGGTTAGATTAGTCCTCTTGTAAAAGAAGTTGAAGGAACCACCCTAGTGCCTTTTGCTCTTTCATCCCTTCTGCCAAGTGAGGACACAGGGTTTGTCCCCTCCAGGGGATGCAACAAGAAACCACCATCTTGGAAGCAGAGAGCAGCCCTCGCCAGACACCAAATCTGTTGGTGCCTTGATCTTGAACTTCCCAACCTCCAGAACTGTGAGAAATAAATTTGTGTTATTTGTAGATTACCTAGTCTAAAGTGTTTAATTATAGCCACACAAAGAGACAAAGACATAAGGTATGGGAAAAGGAAAAGCAAACTTAAATGCCACTTCCCATTTGCCAAAGGACCTAATGAGGAAGAAAGAGATGATTCATTCACTAAAGTGGGTCATGAGCCCGATTTTCACCCTTGCAGGCAAAGTAAGTGCTCACTGAGTAGAAGTAGGAGGAATGGTAATTTAGGTAGCCGACTTCACTGGGTCAGGAGGGGAATAGTATTTCCATGAGTGGGTCTTGTATACAACGCATTTGGATTCCATGAATGTCATGGTTTCACTCTTTTGCACTGCATACCTAATATATCTTCACTTAACTCTCACATGTAACACATAAGACTTTCCCCATTTTACAGACAAGGTCTTTGAGTTCTGAAATTAGACTAAATGAGAGGTCAGATGGACAAGTTGAAAGTTTATCAGACAATATGAAATCAGAGTTGATTTGTAAACTAACTGAAAGGAAGTTGTTGATAGTAAACCATTGAGCTTCACTTTTGCTCTAGTATTATTCAACACAAAGTTGCCAATGGTATTTAATATTTTGGAAAACTGGCTTAAGATGAAGAACAGACTTGAGTTAGCTAGAATGATGGTTCCAGACCAGGAAAATAAAATCCTATTTAAATATATTTGCCTACATGTATATTTTTAAAATCAACTGTTTTAAAGATAGAGCTGAGAGACAACCTGAAAGCACAATTTGTATTTAAAAACTATAAGAACTCTAATAATATCGCTTGACTCACTTGTCCAACATGTGGCTGTCAAAAAAAAAAAAAGGAATTTCAGGCAATTTCGAGGTGTAATGCATGTTAAAAATTGATTAAATGCAATGAAAGCACTTTGCACAGTGACTAGTACAAAGTAAATGCAGATTATTGTCAGCTAATGTTATTAGTATTATTACTGAGTCTTATATTATTAACGTAGGGGAGGAAAATATTTTTCTTCTTCAGTCATCATTAGATTCATGGCTGAGGTCCCTATAACAAAAGACAAATTAACAAGAAAAAAACATACAGATTTATTTAACATAGGTTGTATGTGTCATGGGAGACTTCGTAAGGCAAACAAGACCCAGAGAAACAGATGAAAACTTGTATATTTTTATGCTTAGCTTTGATGAAAAGAAGACAGTCATGGAGACATGATTGGAGGACAAAAAAGTATGGTCTAATGGGAGTAAATTGTGGGAAACTTAGCAAGGACTTATTGTTCAGATTCTTTTCTGTTTCCCTGTGCCTCAGGGTTAAGAATGCTCCTTTCTTTTGGGCATAGGCATTCTGAAATTAGAGTCCTATGCCTCTGGAATGATGGCCTTGTGATCTGCTTCAGGAGAGAAAGGCAAGGGGAAGGTGAGGGTGACCTTCCTGCCTCAGCTGTTTTCTCAAATGCCAAAGTGCTATATTTTGAAGCAGCTTTCTTGAACTCTATCATTAATTAGCGGAAGTCCCTGCATCATATAAAAGACTCATAATCTGCTCCAAAATGTTCATTTTACACATGAAGAAAGTGAGACTTACTGAGTGCATGTAACTGTCCAATGCCCTTAGATAATACCTGACTCCTTTTCTCCCAATTCCTATATCATGACACTGCTCCCACGTGCTGGACATTTACATTTACTATGCCTTTTGTGTAAAATTTTATCTTAATAATAACTTAATTACAAGAGACATTAGCATTCCTGTTTTACAGGTGAGAAAACAGCTTCAGAGTTCTTTAAAACAACACGTACCAAGTCATGCAACTGTAAGTCAGCAGTAATGGGTTTCAGACCGGGGCATTTGGACCTCAGTGGTTAGTTGGTCCTTAAAGTTTTAAGACTTGGGTCATTTTGAATACGGAGTTTCCAGATATTTTTTTATTTCCTTTTGTTAAATTATATACCCAACCAAATATGGCTTCTATCTCATTCATATACATGTTTACTTACATGACTACTAACAACAATTTAATTATGAAAATATTTTAATGTTCTAATTTAGTGAATAGAACTGTAATGTACAAAAAGACTTAGTTTCTGGCCAGGCACAGTGGCTCAAACCTGTAATCCTAGTACTTTGGAAGGCCAAGGTGGGCAGATCACCTGAGGTCAGGAGATTGAGAGCAGCCTGGCCAACATGGTGAAACTCCGTCTCTACCAAAAATACAAAAAAATTAGCTGGGTGTGGTGGCAGGCACCTGTAATCCCCACTACTTGGGAGGCTGAGGCAGGAGAATCGCTTGAACCCAAGAGGCAGAAGTTACAGTGAGCCGAGATTGCCTGGGTAACAAGAGCAAAACTCCATCTCAAAAAAAAGACTTAGTTTCCAAAGCTTTCATTATTTATTGATAAGTCTTTATCCAATAACATTTGGCCTGGTATTCAAAAACTTGGCCATCATAAAAATGAATGAGGTCATGTTCTTTGCAGGTACATGGATGGAGCTGGAAGCCATTATTCTCAGCAAACTAATGCAGGAACAGAAAATCAAACACCACAGGGTCTCACTTATAAGTGGGAGCTGATTGATGAGAACACATAAACACACGAGGGTAAACAACACACACTAGGCACCTGTTTGGGGTGGGGAGGCAGAGCCTCAGGAAGAATAGCTAATGGACACTGGGCTTAATACCTGGGTGATGGGATGATCTGTGCAGTAAAGCCTGATGGCACATGTTTACCTATGTAACAAACCTGCACATCCTGCACATGTACCCCTAAACTTAAAAGCTCAGAAAGAAAATCTGTGCTATTCACCATTGTTAACCAGCCCCATCTCAATGAAGACACTACCTCCATCATGTAGAGGAATCTTGAGAATTTATCTCAACTTGTAGTTTCTAATCCCAAGCTTCAGTCTTGCCATCAGCAGAGAAACAAATTAAAAAAATACTTGGCCATATTTCAGTATGAAAATAACTTAACTCTCACATATAACACTGTAAGACTTAATTCTCAACTTTGTTTTTTTTTCTATTTAGAAATTTTACTATATACACATCATCCTTGAACTTTTTATAAATGCTTCTTCTATTGAATATGTTGCCAGTTTGCTCTTGCCATGTCTGTTAGAGTTTCAGAAGGATTTTGGTTTTGAATATTTTAAAATTTCCTAATGAAGTAAGCCTCTTGGGAACTCTGAGCCCTTCCTTATCTTACTTGATGCCCCTGCTCCTTTCTTCCTGTAAATGTTTGCTGTGTGGCTCCCATGTCTCGGGTGCTGCTGTGGGCATGGAGTTTCAGCTGTGAACAGAAGACAATCATGCCTGCCCTTGTAGAGCTCAACTTCCCTTCCTCTCTGCTACCATTTTAAATGTTTACTACTCTCAGACCATATTTAGTGGTAAAGAAATGTTTGTTCTTGGCTATAATTTTTTCTTCCAGTGGACATACCTGTGAAATGTAATGTCATCTATTCTATTAATCATTTGGAAATATCTTGGTCTCTTCTGGTTTAAAACTCTTTAGATTTAATTTGGTCTCATTTAGAAAACTGTCTTTGGTGGATTTAAGCTCAGTCAAGTCTGTCTTCTCCCCTTTCATCCTTCTACTGGGATACTTCTAGCTTTCCAAATAGCTACTTACATCTAATCTGCTCTTGCAGAACTGGAACTGAAAGAGCCCAGGGAATTTCACCCCAAAATATGGCACCCTGCCATGCCGAGTATTTGAAAATAAAGGATCTTGTAGGTCAGCAGATGCTGAAAGAGGCTCTGCCCTGATATTCTCTTATCAGCCCTAAGACTGGACCTGCCAGAGAAAAACAACTGCCTTCCATTCCTTCCCTGAAATCTCTTTATCTATGGCAGAAAAGAAGGCTGAAGACTGCCACCATACCTGGATGGACTTTTCCACAAGAGAATGTCTGACCCTTGAGCTTATTCAAACTCCACAGAGAATCGTTTACAAATTAATTTCTGTCTCCTGGCTCCATTCATTCTCCCTAATAATCGTTTACTACCCCTTAAAAACATTTTTTACACTTCCCATATCCCCCCCCTCTCCTATGAAGAAGGTTATAGAAACACCTGCACCTCATTGGGTTATAGGATAGTCATTCTTCTGTAATTTCCCTGTGTTTATGCCTGTTAATAAAATTGTAGGACTTTTACCTGTTAACCTATCATTAATTCACGTCAACAAACTTAAGACTGGGACCTTCAGAGGGAAAGTTTAAACTTCACTACAAAACTAACACACCAGGTGTGAGAAAAGTGAATTACTAGGGGCAAGAAATTCTAGATTCACATAGAGCATAGATTTAGCCCAAACGGAATTTAAATGCTCATCACAATGTTGTATATTTTCTTTGAACTTGATGTCATTTTGTTGTCAAATCTTCCTAACAGTGTCTTGTCTGTATTATGTAGTTGCGCAAAAATCCACACTAATTGTAGAAGAAAAGCATAGTGAAATGTGACACAGACCTGACACTCAGAATGACTGCAGAGGAACAGTGGTCCACAACCTCTTCGACAGGAATCCCAAGTATAACTTATGCTGATGAAATGTAAATGTCTAAATCTAATAACATATGACAGAAATTTTAATATTTTATTGTCTAATAAGAAAAGGTCTTTATATTTCTATTTTTAAAGTACTGATGCAACATTTTCTGAGTGACCTAGGTCTGATTTGAAAACAGTCTTTTTCACAGTGAACACTATTGAATGCTGAAGCTTGTTTAAGAGAAGGCTGGAGCGACCACAGATTGAATTTTTATTAGTGTAGTAGGAATAAGGGTGAGAGAAAAGACAAAAGAGTTCAGAGCAGTCTGAGATACGTGAGGTTTGCCGGCTCAGAGGAAGTTGAGCATAGGACTTCATTCCTGGCACGGTCCAAACCCCGCCCCCAACCTATTACTGGAGGCGATTGGTTAAAAGCATTTTGTTCCTAAGTAGCTGCCTGGTCCATTATCTTCATGTTCCTAGAATTTGTGATACAAGAAACAACATATAGCTAATCAATAGCTAATGTAATTTCAATTTAAATTCTTGGTAAACAACTCAGGAACTGCCTCCTCTTTCCCTTTAAGGATCCTCTTGCAACTCTTAATTGAGGTTGTATTCAGGGCAACTGGAATCTGCTCCTGGATAGCCATCATCAAGCCTGGCCCCGAGAAACTATTTGTGTTAATTTTGCCTCAGCTTCTTCCTTTTAGACCAACAAAGGTTAATGTATTTCGGTTTTTATTTTATTTATTCGATGTTGTTTTAGGGACAGGTTCTTGCTCTGTCATCCAGGCTGGAGTGCAATGGTATGATTATAACTCACCTCAACTTTGAACTCCTGGGCCTAAGGGATTTTCCTGCCTCAGCCTCCCAAAGCACTGGGATTATAGGTGTGAGCCACTGAGCCTGGCCTCTATTTTCAAGTAATTGCTGTTGCATTTTCCCTTTTGATTTTTTCCCCTCATGCAACCCTTTAGCTTTAAGACTTGGTTATGGGATGGCAATCGGCAAAAAAGCTTGGCTGTGCTAGGTACGCTGTGAGAGACACATGTCAGAATTGTTCCACTAAGGGGTAAGAAAGGTGGAGTACTTACCTATTGATTTGGATTCCTTGTTGGTTGAAGGTTGCCCCAAAATCAGGAACTGTGACCTGCTCTGCTCCTTCCTTGGTCTCAGGCAGAGGGCTGGGGGAAGCCATCAGCATGGGGAAGCTCTCTGTAGATGACCTTGTAGTAGGCAAGAGCATACAGGCAGGACACCAACAGTCAACTAGTCAAATTGATTATTCACTAAAAACAAATACTTATTAGCAGCTGATAGAGACAGGAGACAGTCAAGGTCCCCAGCGATACCACGACTTCAAGCCTAAAACAGCCTGAAGGCTGAAAAACCGAACTGCTTGTCCTGGATGAAGCCCGCCATTTTCTGACTGATTCTCTCTCAACTGTGCCCACCTGTGCACCAGGAGGATGGGGTGGAGCCTGGGAAAGTTCGTACTGTTTGCAGGTGGGAGGAATCTGGCCTCCTCAGTTCCTGGGGTAATCTGGGATTCAATCTGTGAGAAGGAAACCTGTCAGCAGGACACTCTCTTGCTTTTCTGAGAGTTATTCTTCCTTTTTTCTTTTTTCCCAATAAATTTCATTTTCCTCAACCTTCTATGTGTCTGAGAGCCTAATCTTTCCTGGTCGTGTGACAAGAGCCCAGTTTTAGCTGAACTAAGGAGGAAGTTCTGCAACACAGCCTTTGTGTACATTTTAGGTACTGTATTGGTGTGCAAGGCCTGCCATAACAAAATGCCACAGACTGGGTGGCCTAAACCACAGAAATATTTTCTCATAGTTCTGGAGAATGGAAGTCCAAGATCAAGGTGTCAGCAGGGTTGATTTCTCCTGAGGCCTCTCCTTGGCTTAGAGATCACCATCTTCTCTCTGTGTTTTCCATGGGCTACTATCTCTGTGTTTCTATGTCCTAATCTCTTTTTATAAAGAAATCAATCAGATTGGATTAGGGCCCGGCTAATGGCCTCATTTTAACTTAATTACCTGTTTAAAGGCCCTCTCTCCACATAGTCATGTACCACATAATGACCTTTTGGTCAATGAGGGACCACTTATATGACAGCAATTACATAAGATTATAATGGGTCTAAAAAATTCTTATCGGTATAAGGTCTTAGTGCAGTGCATTACTCATGTATTGTAGTGATGCTGGTGGAAACAAACCTACTGCACTGGTTGTATAAAAGTATAGCAAATACAATTACAGCACATAATACTTGAAAATATTAATAAACGACTATTACTGGCTTATGTATTTACTCTATTATACTTTTTAGTTATTTTAGAGTGTACTCATTCTACTTAAAGAAAAAAGTTAACTGTAAAACAGGCTCAGGTATGTCCTTCAGGAGATATTTCAGAAGAAGGCACTGTTATCATAGGAGATAACAGTTCCATGAATACTATTTCCCCTGAAGACCTTCCAGTGGAACAAGATATGGAGTTGGAAGACAGTGATATTGATAATCCTGACTTTGTGTAGGCCTAGGCTAATGTGTGTGTGTGTCTTAGTTTTTAACAAAAATGTTTAAAAAGTTTAAAAAAATTTAAATAGAAGAAAGTTTATAGAATGAGGATATAAAGAAATTATTTTGTACAGCTGTTTAATGTGTTTGTGCTTAAGCTAAATATTATTACAAAAGTTAACAAGTTAAAAAATTTAAAAGTTTATAAAATAAAAAATTTTCAGTAAAGTTACTTCATTATTGAAGACAGAAAAATACTTGTGTATAAATTTAGTGTAGCCTAGGTGTAGAGTGTTTATAAAGTCTATGTTAGTGTGCAGTGATGTTCTAATCCACTGCATTCACTCACCGCTCACTCACTGACACGCCCAGAACAATCTCCAATCCTGCAAACTCGATTCATGGTAAAAGTCCTATGTAGGTTGTATTAGTCCATTCTCACACTGCTATAAAGATACTATCTGAGACTGGGTCATATATAAAGGAAAGAGGCTTAATTGACTCACAGTTCTGCATGACTTGGAAGGCCTCAGGAAACATAATCATGGCGAAAGGGGAAGCAGACACATTTTATATGGCAGCAGATGAGAGTGAGCATGTGAGAGTGCAGGAAAAAATACCATTTATAAAACCATCAGATCTCAGGAGAACTCACTCACTATCATGAGAACAGCCTGAGGGAAACCACCCCCATGATCCAATCACCTCCCTCCTTGACACACGGGGATGACACACCTCCCTCCTTGACACACAGGTCCCTCCCTCAACATGTGGGGATCACAATTCGAGAAGAGATTTGGGTAAGGATACAGAGCCAAACCATATCATAGGTGTACCACTTTTAATCTTCTGTACTGTATTTTTACTGTACCTTTTCTATGTTCACATATGTTTAGATACACAAATACCATCAGTCCCCTGGATTCATGGGTTCTGCATCTGTGTATTCAAACAATTGGAGATCACAAATATTTGAAAAACATAAAATTTCATCTATACTGAACACGTACAAACATTTTTCTTGTCATTGTTCCCTAAATAACATAGTATAACAAGTATTTACACAGCATTTACATTTTGTTAGGTATTATAAGTAATCTAGAGATGATTTAAGTACTGTATACAAGAGGATATGCATAGGTTATATGCAACTACTATGCCATTTTATATTAAAGACTCTAGCATCTGCAGATTTTGGTATCCATGGGAGGTCCTGAAACCAATCCCCCATGGATATCCAGGGATGACTGTATTTACTTTTGTGTTATAGTTGTCTACGGTATACAGTCCCATACCATACAGGTTTATAGCCTAGGAACAATAGGCTATTCCACATAGCCCAGGTGTGTGGTAGACCATACCACTTAGGTTTGTGTAAGTGCATTCTATGACGTTTGCAAAATAATGAAATGGCTCAGTAATGCATTTCTCAGAAAGCATGCCCATCATTAAACAACACATGACTATGCAATTATATTCTGAGAAGCTAGGGGTTAGACCTTCAACATATAAATTTTGGGGGGACAAAACTCAGTTCAGAACATGTACTATTGGATGCATAAGGGAAACAAAGATTATCCAAATCTTAAAGTAACTTGGGTAATGCAGGTCACTACAGAGAGATATTGGTCACTTTTCTGTGTGATGGACTATTTTATTGATGCCCTCTCTTGAGGGAACAGTTTGAGATTAAGTATAAATCTATATACTGAATGGCAGATTCTCCAACTTCCTTCATCTCCTGTTTCTGTAATTCATACTCCTGGGTAGAAATTTGGAAGGTTTTTCTCATAAGAAACTCATCATCTATAGGAAATTGTAAATATGGACAGTTGGAGGTCTTCCAAAAGAAATCCAGTTCATATCCTGAGTGTCTTATAAGTAAAATAATCCACAGTCCAAAAAATTTGTCAAAAAAAAAAAAGAAAAGAAAAAACCAGGACATCAAACCAGGTTTTCAGTGCCTCATTCCAAGGTATATACAGATACCAAAAAACCAGGATATATTTAAAGAAAACTTCCAAAATGAAAACTCACTAAAATAAACACAGGAGTAAATTGCAGGCAACAGAGACAATGAAGATAATAATTTTTAAAAGTTTAAAAATTATAAAAATATTATCAGAGATATGAAATCTGTGAAGATGCTCCAGTGATAAAAAGGGGAAAAATCAGAGGAAAAAAAGCTGAAATAGCAAAATTAAAGTTGAAATAGAAAACAACATAAAGAGAATTGTAACAAAGAACAGAAACATAAGGTATTTATGGTATTGACTAGGACATCTAATATCTGACTAATAGGTTAAAAGAGAACAGGAAAAAAAATGAGAGAAAATCAGCTAAAAAAATTGAAGAAAATTTCCCAATAGTGAAGGACCCACAGAGCATGTGCTATAATGAATATAAAGAGACTTATATTAAGGAACTTCATTATATAATATTAAAAGATTAGGGATGAAAACTTACAGCAAGAAAACTAAAAAAAGGCAAATACAGTAAGTGGAGAAAAATATGGCATCAACCTGGAGGTAGAAAGTGTGAGTGATACCTTCAAATCCTGGTGAAAAATTATTTTTAACCTGAGATTCTATTCACAACCAAACTGATATCACATATTAGTCCATTTTCACACTACTATAAAGACATACTTAAGACTAGGTAATTTATAAAGAAAAGAGGTTTAATAGCTTCATGGTTTTATGGGCTGCTCAAGCTTCTGCTCCTGGGGAGGCCTCAGGAAACTTACAATCATGGCAGAAGGTGAAGGGGAAGGAGGGATATCTTCACATGGCCAGCAGGAGAGAAAGAGAGAGAGAGAGGGAGAGAGAGAGAGAATGGAAAGTGGAAAGGTGCTGTGCACTCTAGATCTCTAGAGGTGCTAAACAACTAGATCTCTTAAGAACTCTACCTTGAGAACAACAAGGGGGAAGTCTGTCCCCATGATTCAATCACCTCCCACCAGTCCCCTGTTCCAACACTGGGAATGACAATTTGACATGCGATTTGGGTGGGGACACAGAACCAAACCATATCATATCAAATATGAAAGGAAAGGCATTTCAAACATGCAAGAACTCAAAACATTTGCTTCCCCCATACCTTTTCTCAGGATACTGCAGAAAGATATACACAACCAGAATGAGTCGGTAAGACAAGAAAAAGACAAGTTCAGGGTCAGGCAAGAGTGCATCCAACACAACCTAAGAATGTGGCTGGGCGGTTCCATATAGCACTACAGCTAGACAGACTTTCTAAGGGAATCCCTAGTTCAAACTCCAGGAGGACGTTCTCTATAAAAAACAAAAAGAGAGAGTGAGAGAACTGTTATGCACATTTAGGAAGAGATTCTGTAATGTCTAGATCTGATGACTACGTGATTGCAGCATCACTTTTGTGCCCAGGAGAGAGCAATGATGAGGGCAAAACTGATGAATTGCAAACAATTAGGCAGAAAGATGAATTATTGGCGATGTCACGGAGCCACTTAATGAAGCAACCCTGGAACTGTCTATATCTGGATTTCATGGTATGTGAGAAAATACATTTTCTCACTATTTATGACAGCCATTGTAAGCACTTGCATCTGAGGGATCCTAAGTGATGGAAGTATAGGTAGGTATATCTGAAAGAACTGGAGCCTCAGTGAAAGCTACACTGAGGTGTTCCTTAGGGAAAATCATGAGAGGGAATGAAGTTTAGCAGGGCAGGTCAGACTGAGAAGCAGACTATAGCTGAGGGAAGGGACAGTGTTTTCCACTAGCTTTAATGCCCCCTTTCCCATTCCTCCCCACCACTGACATAGCTTCCCCTGGACTATCTGCACTCAGAAGAGGAGGAACATATAATGATGTAATGTAGTGCAATGTAATTTGATAAAATACAGTACAATAGCATAATAATATAATGTAATACAATGCAGTATTATAATATTACAATATATTATTTTAATATGTTAATATACTATTACATATCACAAGAGATCCAAATATTTCTGCTATGTAGAGAGTTAATTGATCACAGAGCTAACCACTATGTGCACAATTGGTCATGGATAGAATATTGTATTAATAATGTACTGCTGTATCACAAACCATTACCAATTTTAATGGCTTAAAATAACAATCATTTATTGGGTTCAGGACTCTGGGGGTCAGCAATTTAGGCTGGTCCCAGCTGGGTGGTTCTGATATTGGCCAGGTTGCTTCATGCATCTGTGGGGAGCTACAGGCCAGCTAGGCAGCCTTGCTTCTGGGAGCTGGCTGGCTGTCCCCTGGGCTGATAGGGGTGACTGACCCATATGGTCTTTTATCCTCCTGCAGGCTAGCTGGGTTTTTTATATCTTGATGGTTGTAGAAGTCTGAGAAGCCTATGTAGGTAAGGCACATGTCACTTCTGCTACATTCTGTTTGTCCAAGCTAATTGCACAGCTAGCCCATATTCAAGGGGAGAAATTGACTCCACTTCTTGAGGAAAATGTCATGGATAAAGGAAGTAGGGGTTGGAGAGTTGGTGCCATTTTTGCAAGCAATCTACCACACATATCCCAGTGGAAAATGGAACAGAGAGCTATCTGAAGCATCAGGCAATGAGGAGAGGAGTTGCAAATGTATGGGAAACAGCTCTTAATTGTATGAGAGGCAAACACCCACTTGACCATACAGCAAAGTCAGTTTTGACCATCGGAGGGGTCAGAACAGCATCTGGGAAGGGGCAGAAGCTTCTGTTAGTGCTGCATTCCAAGAGGCAGGGCAAGCAGCCCGGAATAAAACACCTTGTCAAGAGGTCAGGAGAGAACATGAGTGAACTTCTTTTTGAGTTATGTAACACTCTTGGTGATTTTCAGAAATAACAAAAGGAGACTGTGCCAAGACTGGTGTGATGGAGCTGAGATGGGTTTGGGTGGCTGGAATCCAGAGTAATTTCAGTATTAATGTGTCACATTTGCACATGTCATTTATCTCGTAGAAGAGAGAGTAAGTGCTCATAGAATATATGCGGCATGGTTCTAATGCTAACGTCTAGTTCTTCATCAAATGAGTTTATTAGCCACAAGCAGCCAAGACCACCATTTCCGCCTAGGACCTGCCTAGACATACCTTTTCCATCATCCTGGATCTATCTAGGTTGTTACCCTCTTTGGGTCGATCAAGAGTCTGCTGTTTTATGCTAGATCAAGAGTCCGCTCTGTTACAGCCACATTTGCCTTGAAACAACAGTTACCCGGCATCAGATTCTTTGTACTGCCTGTAGATTTCTCGGGCTCTTTGGCCTGAAGATTCTGAAATTCAACTACTAAGTTAACATTTGATAGTTTCAGTGTTTTCTTTTCTTTTCTTTTCTTTTCTTTTTTTTTTTGATACAGGGTCTCTGTCACCCAAGCTGGAGTGTAGTGGTGCCACCATAGCTCACTGCAGTCTTGACCACCTGGGTTCAAACTATCCTCCCACCTCTGCCTCCCACGTAGCTGGCACTGTAGGCATTCACCACCACACCTGGTTAATTTTTAAGTTTTTGTAGAGATGGGGTCTCACTATGTTGTCCAACCTGGTCTTGAACTCATGGGCTCAAGCGACCCTCCTGCTTTGGCCTCCCAAATTGCTGGGATTACAGGCATGAGCCACCACACCTGGCAAGTGGTCCCTATTCTTATAAGATGATGCATAGATTTTTGGAATTCAGGACCTGAAGGAGTTGTATTCTTTTATAATGCATATTCCAAAGGATTTTATTTCTACATGAGAATAATGTCACTGCACTCTGGTCTCCCTTCTGATTTTCCTGTATGCACGGCAGTTTTAGTAATTGTGGAATTCATCTTATTGTCTGACATCTGGAAGGCAGTTTCCAAGTCTGTAGGCCTTGAATGCCTCCCTCACTGTGGAAAATCACTGAATTTTCATGTTATTTTGTCAAACATTATGTTACTCTTTCTTTTCTTCTCTGCTGCTTCTCCCCAGCTTATTTAAGAATCTGTTGTCCATTTGGGGTCACACTGACAATTTATCCAGGGTAAGTAACTTACATGAACTAATAAAATAATTAAACGCCAAGGCTTGTCTTCTTGATGGAAAACAGGAAACGGGGATATCAAAGGAGTGATACTAGTTGGAGGAGACCAACCTATGCATAGTGTGTAGAAAAATTGAGGAGGGGGAGGTGGTCAGGGCGAACCATCCACTTTCCCTACAAATCCTCAATTTATACAAACTGATGAGAATAATGTATTTTGATTATATTCTTATGATGTATTAAATGTGTACATGTATTAAATGTAAAATGTATTTTAAAACCACAGATTTCTTATTATATATTTAATTATTTGTTAGCGTTGTCTTTAGCCTGAAAGGTTTCTTTTTCTATTTTTAGAGGAAAGGTAAATTGCAACACATGCAAAACAGCTTACTCTTAACGCATATGGAAGATGACTAATGCTTATTTGTAAAATTTTCCCCATCGTGTTAAAAGGTTCTGTGTATAACAGTTTTTCCAATAATAAATAATTTATTAAGCATTCCATAAATATTCATTACTATTGTTGAAATTGATATAGTCTGTACATTTTTTGATGGGATTAGTTTTGGGAGAGATGGCTTTTAAGAGCCACCTTCAATCAGTAAAGGTTTCTCTAATTTTAGATTTCACAGTGAATCAAATGAGTTCTGAGATACTATGTGTATCTTATTTATGTGTGTAGATTATTATGTGAAAATTACACAGTGGAAACATATTTGTGATAGTTAGAATATACATTTAGATAGATGGATGGTTGGATAGATAGATGATCTGTATATACAGATATAAATTCATCTTTGCAAGCTTCTAGGATTGTGGCAGAAGAGGGTCCACCAAAAATGCTAAATCTCCCTTGTGGGCTGAGATAGTGACCAGAGAAAATTGTCTATTTTCCTAAGTAAGGTTCACGTATCAAGGCAAGTTGCCCAAGTGTGAGAAATCTGAGCAGTGTGGCCCCACAGAGAGATGGAAAAGAAGGCTTAATTCAGGCAGAATTTTTAACAGCTGGGACCAAAATACCAGACTTCTGATTTTATCCCATATGATGCCAGGAGATCCCATTGTTGGGTAAAGTTTGCAGATGACCAAAGGAGAACCATTTCTGTCATGAGGCACTTCCATGGGTCTCCTTGTCCACTCATGACTCCAGCTTTCCTGTCTGTCTAGAGCTTCCCTTCTATCAACTTTCCTCTTCTTCCTGTATCATTTTGTCTTCCGGTAAGTTAGGGAGGAGGGAATAACCATAAATACTATTTTATTTATTTTTTATTTTTTATTTTTTATTATACTTTAAGTTCTAGGGTACATGTGCATAACGTGCAGGTTTGTTACATATGTATACTTGTGCCATGTTGGTGTGCTGCACTTATCAACTCGTCAGTACCCATCAACTCGTCATTTACATCAGGTATAACTCCCAGTGCAATCCCTCCCCCACCCCTCCCCATGATAGGCCACAGTGTATGTTGTTCCCCTTCCCGAGTCCAAGTGATCTCATTGTTCAGTTACCACCTATGAGTGAGAACATGCGGTGTTTGGTTTTCTGTTCTTGTGATAGTTTGCTGAGAATGATGGTTTCCAGCTGCATCCATGTCCCTACAAAGGACACAAACTCATCCTTTTTTATGGCTGCATAGTATTCCATGGTGTATATGTGCCACATTTTCTTAATCCAGTCTATCACTGATGGACATTTGGGTCGATTCCAAGTCTTTGCTATTGTGAATAGTGCCTCAATAAACATACGTGTGCATGTGTCTTTATAGCAGCATGATTTATAATCCTTTGGGTATATACCCAGTAATGGGATGGCTGGGTCATATGGTATTTCTAGTTCTACATCCTTGAGGAATCGCCATACTGTTTTCCATAATGGTTGAACTAGTTTACAATCCCACCAACAGTGTATAAGTGTTCCTATTTCTCCACATCCTCTCCAGCACCTGTTGTTTCCTGACTTTTTAATGATTGCCATTCTAACTGGTGTGAGATGGTATCTCATTGTGGTTTTGATTTGCATTTCTCTGATGGCGAGTGATGATGAGCATTTTTTCATGTGTCTGTTGGCTGTATGAATATCTTCTTTTGAGAAATGTCTGTTCATATCCTTTGCCCACTTTTTGATGGGGTTGTTTGTTTTTTTCTTGTAAATTTGTTTGAGTTCTTCGTAGGTTCTGGATATTAGCCCTTTGTCAGATGAGTAGATTGCAAAAATTTTCTCCCATTCTGTAGGTTGCGTGTTCACTCTGACGGTAGTTTCTTTTGCTGTGCAGAAGCTCTTTAGTTTAATTAGATTCCATTTGTCAATTTTGGCTTTTGTTGCCATTGCTTTTGGTGTTTTAGACATGAAGTCCTTGCCCATGCCTATGTCCTGAATGGTATTACCTAGGTTTTCTTCTAGGATTTTTATGGTATTAGGTCTAACATTTAAGTCTCTAATCCATCTTGAATTAATTTTCGTATAAGGAGTAAGGAAAGGATCCAGTTTCAGCTTCCTACTTATGGCTAGCCAATTTTCCCAGCACCATTTATTAAATAGGGAATCCTTTCCCCATTTCTTGTTTTTCTCAGGTTTATCAAAGATCAGATGGCTGTAGATGTGTGGTGTTATTTCTGAGGACTCTGTTCTGTTCCATTGGTCTATATCTCTGTTTTGGTACCAGTACCATGCTGTTTTGGTTACTGTAGCCTTGTAGTATAGTTTGAAGTCAGGTATCATGATGCCTCCAGCTTTATTCTTTTGACTTAGGATTGTCTTGGCAATGCGGGCTCTTTTTTGGTTCCATATGAACTTCAAAGCAGTTTTTTCCAATTCTGTGAAGAAACTCATTGGTAGCTTGATGGAGATGGCATTGAATCTATAAATAACCTTGGGCAGTATGGCCATTTTCACGATATTGATTCTTCCTATCCATGAGCATGGTATGTTCTTCCATTTGTTTGTGTCCTCTTTTATTTCACTGACATAAATACCATTTTAAAAAGCCACAAATCCCTGCCTTTCTCTTAGTCCTATCCTAAAAACAAACAAACAAGCAAAAAATGGTGAGTTTTTGCTAGGGAGAAAGTTAAGACACTTTAATTAATGTTTTAAAATTTAAATCAAAGTCTTCAATATTCAAAACATTGCATAAAAGTTAGAAAAATCATAAGAAATAATGTACAATAGAATTTTCATTGTAGTAACCCTTGTACTTGTGTTTATCTGCTTCTTTTTATCTAAACATAGCCATATTTTAATGGCTTAGACTCTAATTATTATCCCTAATGTTGAGATCATTCTTGTTCAATAAGTTACATTTCTCATGACTTTATAAGCCTTTTTCAATCTTGCTATGAATAAGTTGGCATTTATTTTCTCTGAATGTGTTGGTTTTAAGCATTTTATTCATTTAAAGACTGCAAAAGATTTGTGATATTACCCAGAGGTTTATATTTGTCATGAAGTTTTACTATAGGAAAATTCACCTATTTTAAATTTAAGAAAGTTTTATTTATAACTTTCATTTTTTCTTCAGTTTTGTTTGCTGTTTTTTAAATTTTATGATTAGGGATCTTGAGTATGAAGTCTTTCTAAACATGAATCACAGAGTATTTGCCATTATTCAGGGGATGTTACATTTGCAACTCTGTTACTCTCCTCAAAGAAATGACTCACATTAGATTGCATTCTAAGATACAAAATTATGAATCATTTCTGAGGATTCACACTTCCTTTTTTTCTTATTATCTTTGACTTGAGTCCCCTACAGCTGAGTAAATGTAGTTTTTCATGGTAATGAAATTATAGGTTCACAATCCCCTCATTGCCCACCAAAATCCAACAAGTGCTGAAAACTGACAAACTTTTCATAATTAATTTGGTAGCATGTTGACCTATTCTGAATATGTTCAGACTAATGTGGCAAAACCAAACCTAAAACGACATGCAACTCATTAATTGATGAGGAAACCAGTTAGATGGCAAGTCTGGTTTGAAGGAGAATTTAAGTATTTAAGTTTATATAGTCAGGCAGTCAAATAAATGCTGTAAGATATTTTTGTGAATAGATTTTAAAAATGGTTAGTGACATACAAAGTAAAGAACTTGGTTATCTTTTCTACCCCACAGGGATCTATAAATTATCGTGTAATTTCAGAGTCTTTGGACTCTAATTAAGAAATATTAAATAACAAAATCAAATATAGGTGCATTCTCCTTGATATTTATATAATCTATAATTAAACAATGATACTGAAAG
This sequence comes from Colobus angolensis palliatus, assembly GCF_000951035.1. Lineage (NCBI taxonomy): Eukaryota > Metazoa > Chordata > Mammalia > Primates > Cercopithecidae > Colobus > Colobus angolensis. The sequence goes on along the minus strand of NW_012114932.1, from coordinate 11,425,938 downwards.
AACATGTAACTATTGTATTAGTCCATTTTCACACTGCTATAAAGAACTTCCTTGAGACTGGGTAATTTATAAAGGAAAGAGGTTTAATTGACAGTTCTGCATGGCTGGGGAGGTCTCAGAAAGCTTACAATTATGGCAGAAGGGGAAGCAGACATCCTCTTCACAAGGTGGCAGGAGAGAAGAACAAAGAAGGAACTTTTGAAGACTTATAAAACCATCAGATCTATGACAACTCACTCACTATCATGAGAACAGCATGTGGGAAACTACCCTCATGATCCAATCACCTCCCTCCCTCGACATGTGGGGATTATAAATCAAGGTGAGATTTGAGTGGGGACACAGAGCCAAACCGTATTAGTTATCCTTAGACTTTATTTCTAATTTTGAACAACTTTCTCAACTGCACCCCTACCTCCACCATGATCATAACTAATCTCTAAAGTTTATTCTTTTTTATGGAGGCAAAATACACGTATATAATTTATCATCTTTACCATTTTCAAGTGCACAGTTCAATGGCAATAAATATTTACATTCTTTTTTTCCCTTTCCCCTTCCATTCATAGCCTCTGGTAACCATCAGTCTGCTCTTTATTTTTGTGAGATCCACTTTTTGAGCTCCTCCATATGAATGAGAACATGGATATTTGTCTTTCTGTGGTTGGCTTAATTTACGTAACATAATGACCTCCAGTTCCCTCCATGTTACTGCAAATGGCAGGATGTCATTTTTTTATGGCTGAATAGTATTTCATTGTGTATATATACCACATTTTCTTTATCCATTCATCCTTTGCTAGGAACTTAAGTTCATTTCATGTTTTGACTATTGTGAATATTGCTGCAATAAACATGGGATTATAGATAACTTTTGATACATTGATTTTCTTTCTTTTAGCATATACCCAATAGTGAGATTTCTAGATCACCTTAGCCAACTTGAGTGTGAGATGCTTCATTCTTTGAATTTTATTTTTTTATTTTCATTTTTTTTGAGGCAGAGTCTCACTCTGTCACCCAGACTGGAGTGCAGTGGTGCAATTATGGCTTACTGCAGCCTTGAACTCCTGGGCTCAAGCGATCCTCCCACCTCAGTTTCCTGAGTAGCTAGGATAACACACATGCATCACTGGGCCTGGTTAATTTTTAAAATTTTTTGTAGAGACAGGGTCACATTATGTTTCCCAGGCTGGTCTCAAACTCCCAAGCTCGAGAGTTTGAGTTTGAGTTTGAGTTGAGGCTGACCTCAGCCTCCCAGAGTGCCGGGATTACAGGTATGAGCAACTATGCCAGCCTGTATGTCTTATTTTGAGAAATGTCTGTTTCAATCTTTTGCACATTTTTAAACCAGATTATTTCTTTCTTTGCTTTTGAGTTACTTGAGCTCCTTATATATTCTGGTTATTAATCTCTTGTGATGAACAGTTTGCAATTATTTTCTCTCATTCTGTGGGTTATCTGTTCACTTTGTTGATTGTTTTCTTTGCTGTGCAGGTGCTGTTTAGCTTGATGTAATTCCAATTGTTTATGTTTGCTTTGGTTACCTGTGCTTTTGAGGTCTTACACAAGAAATCTTCACATAGAGCAATGTCCTAGAGTATTTCCCCAATGTTTTCTTCTAGTAGTTTCATAGTTTCAGGTTCCAAATTCAAGTCTTTAATCCATTTTTATTTGACTTTTGTGTGTGGTAATAGATAGGCATCTAGTTTCATTCTTCTACATGTAGTTGCCCCTCTAAAATTATTCCTGACAACAACATAAAACGGCTAGCATCATTTAATTTTGACCTGATTATATACATAGGTACAGCAAGAGGCATAAATTCACAATATGAGGCTCTTCAAGTATAGTGTATTTCATAAACTAAGATAAGAAAATTAACTTCTACATGAAATATTTTCTAGAAAAATCTTGGCTCGGACTTTTAAAAGCCTCTATTATTTGTTCTTTTATCCCAAGTGTAGAAAACCAAGATCAAGAAACGCCTTCTGTGAAATTTCACACGTGGTACCTGTAAGTCAGAGTGAAATCTTACCTCATAAAATTCCCAGTGTTGTATAAGATTCTGAATACCAGTAAATAACATTCCTTGCCCCTTTGAGTCTGGAACCTTCCAGACATTGAAACAAGTTCCAGGCCAGTTTTCCTAGGAGGGCCTTGTAGGTATTGGCTCCACACATCACGTGCAATCTTAATTCTTTAACGGTGAGCTTGTGAAACAATATCAAATAAGACTCATTCTCAAATACAAAACTCCATTTATGGTCCCTGGTTGCACAATTAATTTGTACAGTGATACTCTAGTAAGAAGGTGGGCAGACTCTCATTGAAAATATGCAAATAACCACATTTTCATTAAAAATAAGAAGACTCTGTAAAAGTATTTGAATTCCGAGGGTAATCAGAGGTCATTTAACAAATGTTTCATTTCAGCTGGCAAAAGCATAGTCTACTAAATTATGAGGTAGAAATAGATCCATAAAAAGAAAAAGAGCTTTCAAATTAAATAATAGAAATTTAAACATAATACTAAATGTATTCCAAAAGAAATAACTACTTTTAAATTTTTTCCATTGTTTCATTTAGTTTGATGTAATTAATTTTTGTTTTACTTTCAAGAAATTGTCTGCTTCTGGAGTTAAAAAAACATGTTTTGCAAATCCTGGCTTTGTCTTCAGAAGTTAGTTGCTTAAGTAACATCATCTTTAAGTTCTAAACCCTGACCCTTGAGTCTTTGCCTTAAAATCACTGGTATAGACCTTCCAATGAGTTATTGAGACTGTCTTTTGTCAAAGATACAAATTCAAGCCTGTAGTTGATAGAAGAGTCTTCAGGCAAGCATCCAGGTTAGGACAGAAAAACCTGATTGGTAATGAATCTAAATGCTATAATTGATTTATCACAGTAACCAATAATATAAAAATGCAAGAGTATAAAATTCTCTATTTCAGTAAAATATATAACATTTTCATAAGAATTTGACCAAAGTTTCTTCTGAGGATAAGAAAACATAATGGACACTAAGGATATTAACAAATTTCCAGGGCTTTCTATGTATTCTGTAAGGCAGAGGTTTTTACCCTTTATCAGGCATCAGTATCACTTGAAAGACTTATTAAAACACAGATTGCTGGATCCCATCTTCATAATTTCTCATTTGGTAAGCCTGGGATGGGGCTCTATAATTTGCATTTTTATCAAGGTCCTGGGTGATGAGGTTTAAGAACCTTAGTTTGAGAAACACTGCTGTAAAGAGTGTAATCCCTGAAACTGTTTTATTAATAATAATTAACCACATACATTTATCCTCTGATTTGACACCTTCAATAATATAGAGCTTATCGAGAAATATGGAGCATACCTATGCTTTCTAGCATCCCTCTTTTTAGGAGGCAACAGAAGACATATTTGTGATTATCCAGGGGCCAAATGTAAAACCTCAAAGTTAGTTTTAGATAATAATAAAAAGTATCATAAAAATTTGTCCTTTTCTAAATTTGAGTTCTGATCTTGAGAAGGTTAACTCAAGAGTTTTTACAAGAGATTTCTTACCTGATTAGACAGGATCCAGGGATTGCTGAGATAGAATAGTTGGCTACTTATTGAATCCAGGTAACAGTACAATATTTTTAAATAAACATAGCAGAAGGTAAGGTGACTGTAGGAGATTGTGGTGGGCATGAAAGTGAACTGCCCAGATTCCAGTTCATGAAAGCACTTGGTGACCAGCTGTCAGCAGGCTGCCTTAAACTATCAACTCCCTCAGGGCTGTGCTCAGCTAACAGCTCCCAGGGTGGCCCATAACCGGTGACTCATCAGGTCTTGAGTATGAAGCCCCTGGCCATTTTGGTCCAATGCTGGATACTCTGATGAGCCATTTGTGTTCCCGAGCTACCCTAGGGCTGGGGACTGCAATGTTGTTCGACTTCCGCCAATTCTTTACCTTGCTTCTGCCCTGCCCTGTCCCTGGAGATGCTGAGTCCTGCCCTCCAAACTATTTCAACATCTGCTATTGCAGAATCCGTTCTCTGACCTTAGCACTGTTACGAGAACAAACTTTTATTTGTTTTAATGATAATCAAAGACATTGTAAAGCAACACAAAGCACAGAAAATTATTCTGGTGTATGGAATACTATTTGGACAGGTTACACAGACATAAAACTAAAAATACAAAAAAATTAGCCAGGAGTGGTGGCGGGTGCCTGTAGTCCCAGCCACTTGGCAGGCTGAGGCAGGAGAATGGCATGAACCCAGGAGGCAGAGCTTGTAGTGAGCCGTGATCGCACCACTGCACTCGAGCCTGGGCAACAGAGCGAGAATCCATCTCAAAAAAAAAAAAAAAAAAAAAAAAGAATAATCATTTATTACCCATTGTTCAGACTAAATATTTCAAGATCAGTTGTCATTTCAACAGACGGAAACTGACTTTCTAGTTTGCATGAATACTTGTTTGTGTTAATTTCTAACTGGCAGTAAAGCGTTCTCACACTTCTTTACAAATTAACAAGAATAAGTCTATCAAGGCTGTGCAAACTTTTTCAAAATTTTAACGTAATTCATTTTTTTTCAGACTTGGGTATTATAAGGAAAGGTAAATAAAGTTCAGTTCTCTCAAAATGTCTACAACTTGCTAGACAAACTTAAATATTGTTCTTTGCTACGATATTTTATAGTTTAGAACAAGATGACACTTTCCTTTAGGTCAACACTGCTCTCATTTTCCTGGGAAAACAAAAACATATCTCATTATTTTGCATACAGAGTTGTATTCCTCTGATGCTCTGTTTCTGGTATAATCTCAGTTATCCATACTAAATGTAACTTCCACCAAATAAACTAACTTCGATTTTGGCAAGAGGTAGGTCATTAATAATTTTCTATCACATAAGCAGTTTAGCAAACTAATCAGCAAAACTCAGTCCCTATAGCCATATGCATCAGTTTTATGCATTCTTAAAATGTCAAGAATGAGCAAATTCAATAATATTACTTAAAACTGTAGCCACTCTGTAATATATTAAAGAAGCAAAAGTACATATATTAAACCTGTGCTTGGGTTTCAGTATTCTCTTTTACTTAGAAATTATCCGGGTGTCTGAAGATTATCTAATAATTAACTCTATTTAAAATTAGTCCAACCTTTTGTAGTTAACTAAGGATTTTGAAAATCATGTTGAGGTTTCAACTCTACAGAACATCAGAACATAATTGCTGTTTATATCCAAAAGCTTATCAAATTTATAATTAATTTTAGTTGAACACAGTTTTACATTTTTTAAATTTAAAAACAATGTAGGAATAGGGTTAGCTTATTTGATCAATAAACCTGTATAAGAAGTTTTGCAAATTTATTTTAAAAAATTCTTATACTAAACTCTAATTATAAGAAAGATGTAGCAATCAATCAAAATTATCAACTCATCTTATTTGTCCAATGGTTCATCTTGATTATGTGAATTTAGATTATTATATACAACATGTTTCTGGGCTAGAAGTTAATTTGTTTTGTCTTAAAATGCTGTCACATTTAAATTTCAGTTTATTTTCTGGGGGAATTTAAAGAATGTTCTACTTACATAAGCATTTATGACATCAATATGATGCAAAGTTTCTTTATTTTGAGGGATTTTATCTTCAGATTTATTAATACTCCTCAGAGTTAGGAAAATTTTCAAATTCACACAATGAGAGGTTAAGGCTTTTCTCAATTATAGACACACAGACACACATTTCACTTACATAATCTGAGCCACAGGTTTTGCAAAGTCAACAGAAACACAAAAAACTCACCAATTTCTATCTCAAAGAGCTGTTTTCCTTTTTAGTGGGTACAAAATACATTCTTAATTGATTTGGGGACATAAACGGACATACAGAAAAAAAAAAATTCTCTTTGGTCTCTCCCCTGATAGAGGGCAGATGTCCATCATCCTGATACAGAAAGCCACACTGTCAAGCCATGAAAATAAGTCCCCATCACGACCTCCAGTGGGAAATAATGCATTGGCTGTGCACAAACTAGAATCAGAACTGAATGTGGCCAAGAACCAGAAACAAAACAAAAACACAGACAGGAAACTAAAAAGAGAAACAGAGAGTCAGCAAGAGAGTCTACTGCTGCTTGAGATTCACTCAGAGAGCTGAGAAAAGATGTGCCTGGGTTTAAACAACACAAGAACTTATACTTGGCCAACATGGATTAATTGGCCTTGGCAGGTAAGTACAGCTGAGATCTCAGTGGTACTCCAAAACAGTCAAAGCACAATTCTCAAAAAAATTCAAAAACATGACTCTCATACAAATATAAAACGAATACATGTCAATTCTTTCATTCAACCCATTGCTTAATGAAAGAGTAAGATGGATTCCAAGGAGAATTTGACAAACTCATATGTAGTCAGGCACACAAAAGAACATTGAAATAAATTTGCTCATCAATGCAAACCTGATTAATGTTTTACAGAGCAACACAACTCTTACTTTTGGGATTAGATACAAGTTTACATGTAACTTCACGATGTCTGGTCTCCAAGCTAAATATTAAATAGCAGATACTCTCCCTTATTAATTAATATTATTTGAGAGTGTTAAACAATAGGAGTGAAATATAATAATATGCAGTCATTTGCTTGCTTTAATTAACAAAAAGTTCCCTGATAAGCAAGCATACAGGGATCTGTATTTACTTTGGCAACTTGATTATATAATTATTCAACTAATTTCCATAATGTTTACGGTTTGTGACATATTCTGTGAAATTTTGCTTCTCCCCACCATGATACCATGGTCATCAAAATAAAATGAGCTCATACTGCCAGTAAGCATGAGTTGATCCAATTGAGTACTTACAGACAGTCGTGGTTCCAATATGGCATCTCTTTAAAGCCGTACTATTAAACAATTGCATTGAAATCACCTAAGATACTTCTTAAAAGTACAGATTCCTAGTGAGATATCAGATCTACTGACTTGAAATCTTTAGGGATGTGGCTTGGAAATCTAAATTTTATAAATGTTTCTAAATGATTCTCACGCATATTAAAGCTCAGAGTTATTTGTCTATGGGAAAGAAAAGAAGCCTGCCTAAGATAAGTTAATACCAAGAAATGCTCAGGAAAAACAGATCTAAATCATTTAGGCCTCCAGAGATCAAGTACTGTTTGAGGAAAAAGGGATATTGTTGACAGACTATTCCAGGGTTAAAATCCTATATGTACTTACAGGAGCTTGTATTTCACTAAAGTATTGGTGCTACTGACCACTATTTACGTAATTTAAAGTGTGATATTGAAAACTCTTGTTGGTTTACAATCTTTAATTTAACCTTCACGTAAAGTTAATAGCGATCTTTGCTGCTGAATAAAACCCTGGCCTCAAAGTAAAGGAGGTCAGTTTGTCATAAAATACATGTGTGCTCTGGGAGAAACTGAGAGGCATTTTCTCTAAGGAAGGTATTAGCAGATTTCCCTTTTTAGTTTACCTTCTGTGTTGCTTGTCTACATAAAATCCAGACCATTGGATTTTGTGTTTTAATAAAGAACTTCTAGAAGCTACACCAGAATAACATTTTAATATTTTAATAAAAGTAAGTTAATTGTATCTGGGCATTTATTACTTTAGAAGTGTGTGTATTTATTACATGATTTGTACCAAAAATATGTATTTGCTAAACTTATTATTTATTAATAGTTAAATATAGTGTTTAAACAAAATGGAGCTATTACAATTCTCATCAGCTCTTGGTTTATTAGTGTTGGTATGCATATATGTGTATTGAAGGGCATAGAAAAAGGGAGGGGGTAGGTAAAGAGTGAAGGATATGCATGTTAAGATTTGAACAAATAGAATTATGAAAAGGAAAAAATCATAGTAGCAAATCTTATTCCTTATCCTAAGTCATTTTAAAAACAATTTCTTCCTGGCCAAAACCTTTAGGCAATAGTATCAAGACTGCAAGTAGTAGTTTGAGTTACATTTGTATTACTCCTTAAAAAATTCATTTTCTTTGAAACAGATCTCAAATGTCTCAAATTCCCTTGCTTTATTTTAAAATTCCTTTATCAACAGACATAGAAAAAAAGGCTGAGGAATGTGTTTTCAGCAGGAATTGGGATTCGGAGCAAGAAAAGATACAGGGAATCTATAATCTTTCCATTGAACTGTCAGAATAGTCCTGAATTAATAGGAGCTAAATTTTATTGGCTTTGACCTGATTTGCCTGGTGGAGCTAATCAGCAGAATGTTGGTAGCCAGAGTTCTAAAGGCTTAGTGGTTTCCTGTTAGCCATTATTAGCTATACATCTGCTTATTCTCATGTGGGATCCCCAAAGCTCACACAGTAACAGCAAAGCTTGCTTTCCCGTTTCTCTCAGCTTCATCAGAGCCCAAGGCCCCAGGCATGGAGATCTTTAAAGTAAGACTGAAAGAGCAGAAATGGTCATGTGATTGTCAGGGTTGCTCTTAGACCTGGATAAAAGGAAGCCCCTTTTGGAAGTCCTTGGTCAGGTCCTCCTGAGGCTGGGCCCTTCCCCATGGTGGGTGGGTCTGTGGGCAAAGGGCTGTGTCCCGCTGGATTTTCTCCTCCTTCCCATTCTAGGCAGAGCTTTTCTACCCATTTATGGGTAAAACTCCAACCCTAGCTTTAAAAGTTTCCTATCCTTGGCCCACCAACATATATTTTTAAAATATAAAACCCAGCCCTTGGATGTTGCAGCAAATGTCAGATTGTTATGAAAAGCTCTAGATGCGTACTTTCACTTTCTGTACTTCTCTTGATGCAGACTAGTAATAAACAGTTCAAGGACCAAGACAGGTTTAAAGACAGTACTTTGGATATCACTTTATAGACCACACTTGGGTTCCCAGGATCTCCTGTCCAGAGGAACCTGAGCTTGCTTCTAGGACTTGTGTGGGACTTTTCCCTAAATCTATACTCTGGAGGTGGATCACATAACCAGTGGCTAAGGGACAGCTGTGTGGGGGTTGTGGATGGAGCTCGGACATGTGGGATGGGGTGATGGCATACATGCATGCCAGGTCCCTTGTAGTGTGGGACAGAGCCAGAACTTGGAAGTGCGTGTGTGTGGGAGTTGGAGGGGGTGGACTTGGGGAGACAAGGTGCCGTGTTTTGAGCCAAGGGATGCTAAATTTGAACCTGACCTTCCAGTCATTATAAAATGTATGTATCAAGGCAAGGGTATAGAACATATTTTATTTAACAGATTGTTAGATTGATTTATTACTTTTAATATTGAGACATACGGTATGTGGATTTTCATTTGTATTCTTGTACAAGCCTTACAAATGATGTTAAAGGCAGGCCTGGTTATGGTCCAGAAGTCTACTTCCCAGATAACAAGTCCCCTTTCATGATCTCAGACACTGTTAATAAATGTCATCATTTAAAAGTCCTTGGAGGGAGCTCTATTTTTCTCTGGATGTTGTATACTTTTTAGATCATAGGCTTTAGGATTGATAAATATGTATTTGAATCCAAATTCTTCTACTTACAACATATGACAATTTAGGCAATTTACTTAGTCTCCCTGATTCTTAATTTATTTATCTGTAAAGTAGATGTGATAATTTACTCTCTGTCACATAAGGTTTTCTTTTTTTTTAAGTGCCTAATACATAGTAAGTAGTAAATGAATGGTAGCTGTCATGTTTATGAAGAGTTCTTCATTGTTGGCAGCTCTGATTACAATCTCATCTTTTTCAGATGTAATTTTAGAATTAGGATAGGCTGGGGACATATGTGCCAACAAGTAGAATCTATTCACAACAACCCATCTCACCGAGACTGATGAAAATCTAGTCCTCTGTTGAATATGGCAACCAATCCCAAGAACAGATCGCCTTCTGTCCACTTAAAAATTTACCCATTCTGGGAAATGGTCATTTTAATTTTTTGAGTTTGAAGGTCTTTTCTAACTTTTACTCGAATAAGATGCTACTGATGAAAATCCTTTCCCTATTCTCGTGTTGACCCTGTCTGCCTAGCTTTTAAATTGGGATTGAATTTTAACAAACTCTCAATTGTGTGTGCTTATGTTATCACAGAATGTTATATCAGGCATTATAAATAATTCCTAGGCAATATTTAGAATGGCTGCAAGCCATTTTTAGAATTGGCTGAGAATTATTTACAATACCCTGCTCCCACATTTTGCCTGTCATATGTTCACTATGCATTTTTCTTAAAATCCTTCAAGGCAGTGAGGATATCGCTGCTACTGAGGGGTGTATTCCCGAGCCAAGTTAAGGATGGCGGAAAGTATATTTTTCTCCCCAAAAGCCTAAGTGAACTACTCGCAGTTCCTTAAATTCACCATGGTTTAGTTTGCCTCCAGGTTATGGCTCATACCATTTCTTCCATCTGGGGCCCCTTTTTTCTTACTGCTTTCCTATCTATCCATCCCAATCTCTTTGCTAATTGCTACTGTTGCTCCAGAAAGCCTGTCCTGAACTTAAAAGTTAGATTTAGTGCCTCCCTCTACAAGTACCTTGTGCTTATCTATGCCCTGTTTACTGGTCTTTCTTTCTCATTGTACTAAGAGCTCATCAAGGAGAGAAACTGTCTTTTGCTCTATTGTGTACAGGAGGGATAGTAAACATATTTAACAAGCAGTGGTAAATATTAACAAGCCTGGAAAACTGATAGAATGGGGTTCTGAAGGCTCCCTGCTGTGTCAGGGTAGAAGAAGACAATGTGGAAGACTTTTAAATGAACCCAAAGTTCAGTAGGTGTCTTCAATAGAAAAATAGCACATGACATTGAGTGCTTTCTCCTAGACTATTTGATTCTATGGAGTTTAGACCTTTCATTATCTTGAGTTATCCTATAGCTCTGTAGACAGAGAAGTTAGCTTACAGAAAATTGATAGTAATGTAATTAATTATTGTCTATAGGCGTGTGAAAAATATTGTCTGGTAGATGTTCAATTGATTCTGCCCTGCCAATACCCAGCTCCCCGCAACATCCCCGTCCACACCTACTGTGGAAGAAGCCAGGGTTACCCCTATTAAGTAAATTCATTTCAACATATCTGAAGGGCCCGTATTTTTCTGGTCTTTGAATTCTCCTTTGAACTGATTGTAACAACTTTTCCAGTTCCTTTATTCATTGATTAATGAGTTAAATAAAATCTTTGACACATGTTCATTTTATGTCTGTGTAAGAGTCATGATTTTACCTTTTTTCTTTATAAATATTATCTTAAAGGGATGTAGAGATTTTCTACCGAGATTCTTTAGGGGAAAAAACTCTAACAAACAACAAAGCTTCCTCTTTCATGATAGGCTAAGGTTCTTTTTAGTTGTGTTACCTTTATGTTTACTTTTAAATGCTTTGTTGTCTCTTTGATAAAATGAACAATCATGCATTGTCTCTCAGGCACCCACAGGAGGTTCTGCTTAATCACATGTCTAAATTTCCTCTGACATCCTTTTTGAATTTTGCCTTCAGAAAATCAAATTCTAAAAAAAGAAAAAATAAAACTTTCAGAAGATCTTTTATACCAAAAACGATCCTTGAGATTTCCCAGAAGATCTCTGGAAAATTAATGATTAGTTTGTATTAAATGATGCTGGAAATAATTAGGTTTGTTTAACGAACTGGCACAGCAGAAGACATGCTCAGATTTCCCAAGGTTAAATTTCAATACATAAGATGTATTAATATAAATATTTCAGAAATTGTGTGTTGTTTTCACGGGAAATTCTTAGAGGTCTATCAATTCTCACGTTATCTAAAATACGTTCCTATTGATCAGAATTCTGGGGGTAGTTTGCCTGATAATATTCCACAAAATAGTATAGTGTTAGCAGTCAATTTCAGCTATTTTTTTTAAATGCCTACTTGGAAGAAATCTACTTTTATAATTTGAATCTAGCATCATCTAGCCAGTGATTCTAAATTAGAGAGGCACATCAGACTTACCCATAGAGTTTTATAAAAATACAAATGTCTAGTCACTACTCCAGAATTACTGAATTTCTTTACTTGATATTCCTGGTATAGTCTTGATATATTATGTATACAACATCTCAGAAATATTGTATATTATATCTCAGATTTTTTCTCTATAAAAATTATATTCATGCGTTTATAAGTTAGATATAACATTTGTATATAGATTTAGTATTATCCTTAGAGACATTTTGTCTAAACTTTTTCCAGAACGGTAATATGATTTTGTTTCGTATCCCACAGAAGAAGCCAAATTTCAGTTGCTTTATTCTGAACTAAGATTTTTCATATTTGAAAATTATCAATAATAAATAACCATACCTATTTCACATTTCTGTCATGTGCAGATAGCTTTTACTTTACTCTGATTCTCACCTGAATAAGCAGAATTGTATCAACATTTGTGTTGCCAATGATCAATAAGAATCATCTAAGAATAAATTCTTGCGTAAAGATGGCATTGCTCACCAATGGGCCAAGTCAGGATTTTCAAACTCTTTTTAGCCAAGAGGCATAAGGCTTCTTTAATCCAAGATCTGGTGGAACATAGTTTAATTTCATAGGACCGAATGAACTGATGAGGAAATTTTTATTACAGATCTTTGTTTAGGACACGGTTGGTGTTCTTTTAATGTGTTCTCTTCTTTATCTGTAAGCAAGCCCTCCTTTTTTATTCTTAACCTATCTGTAACCAGTAACAGTTTAGTAGATGCTGCTGTTGGAAACCAAAATGAAGCATTTTCAAATGATATCTAATTCTCACTAACCCGTTTCCCTTTCCCTTCCTCTCCTGCCTCCCATAACCCCAAATCAGAAATTCTTACTAAATCTCCTTATTGTTCATGGCAAAATAGTTATTTCAACAGGCTCAATAAGAATCTGTCCTCCTTTATACCATGATATAATTGGAAAAATCAGGTATGCAACTAAGTTCTTGCCTGGAATGTCATATTTGAGAATCATTCTCATTAATCAGGTGTGACAGCCACTGTTAAGCCAATAAAATTGAATATTTTACTTACGACTTTCTTCTGGAACCAATGCCCATAAAGGCCTCTCAGAAAGACTGGCCTGGAACCTGGCTTACAGGGGCCCTGCCTGACACATACTGAGAAAAACTACCTTTTGCTAGACCAGGGACATTGAGAAGAGAGGAATTCACCCACATTTGTAGGTACTGCAGGTAAAATTAGGTCAAGAGAGTTTTTTGGGCGTAGTTTCCTAGCTTTGCGATAACAAATAACAGGAACTTTGAAAAGCCCAAACTGAAATTCTTTATGAAAACTTCCCAACAGAGGTTAATTTTGTGATTGTTCAATACTGCAGAGCTCTAGATTTCCAAAGCAAACCTTAGAAGTCCTCTCACTGCAGCTGTGCAAACGATCAGGCCAATTCTAATGAGACTGGCCTTAAGAGAATTTTTCCTTATCCTTATTCTTGATCGAGGTGGGGGAGATAGTAACAAAAAATTTGAAAGGTTTTTAATTGGGCCAAAAGATTGCCAGGTGTCATCAGTGGAAAACTGTGCCTTGTTAGAAGCACACCGTTCAGTTCAGGATTAGCTGATTCTATGGGATTTGTGTTTTTAATTGTCTGAGTTATTTTATAATTCTATAGCGATAACTAGATATAGTTAACTCTATAGAAGTAAATTGTACAACACTGATATAAGGCAAATAATTCTTGTCTATAGACATGCAAAGAGTTGTTGTGCTGTAGGGATTCAATTAACTTCCCTCTCTGCTGTGGAGGAAGCCAGTTTTGCATTGCTCAACCAAGTTTCTTTCAACATTCCCTCCTGATGGGCTTATATATTTGTCTGGTCTTTGGATTCTCATTGAGGTTTTTGTGACAGCTTTTCCAGTTATCTCATCCATTAATAAGTTAAATAAATTGTTGACATTTGTTTATATCTGTATAAGAGCTGTGATGATACCTTATTTTGAAAAAAAATTTCCTTCAACTAGGTATAAACCTTTCTACTGCTGGATGACAAAGCATCCCTGGAAGTTTGGGGAAGACTGTCACTGGGGAGCTTAAGATAGCCACTATAACAAGTGAAATTATTTTAACACCTGAAGAAGTGGTTTGTCTTCATGTTGTCTGAACACTAGCCTGGTCATGTCCTAGTATTTGCATAGTACCTACCAGGAGCAGGCACGCCAAAAGCCACATCCACCCCCACCATCACATTGAATCATAGATTTTATAAAAAGACCTGTATAGATGGTTGGATGGAGACACGGTTCGGACATTTGTTGACTCCAAATCTCATGTTGAAATGTGGTTCCCCATGTTGGAAGTGGAGCCCGGTGACTTAGTACCATCCCGTTGGTGATAAGTGAGTTCTTGCTCAGTTAGTTCACGGGAGATATTTGTGTTCAGATTTTCTCATGATTCCACAAAAATTCCAGACAATTTCGAGAATAAAAACACAAAAATAATAAAGCTCTTTTTTTATGTAGAGTTAGTAGCTCAGGTAAGGAAGTTTTAGGAAACTTCCTAGAGCTACTTCTCTGATTAATAATAATTAACATTTAATAAACATGTGCTATGCATATGCCTGGCACCATTGTAAGAATGTTACTCATATTCCCTAATTTAACCCTAAAGAGACCTAAGACTAACATATTTCTATTAGATCCATTTTTTATATGAAAAAAATGGGACACAGAGCTATTAACTTGCTCAGATTACATAGCTAGTTGCATTCTCAGGATGCTAACAGACATCCCTAACTGTTCTCCTGTATCGCTTATCATGAAATGTGAGTTTAAAAAGCTTACAACTGGCTGGGCACGGTGGCTCACGCCTGTAATCCCAGCACTTTGGGAGGCCAAGGTGAGTGGATCACATAGGTCAGGAGTTCAAGACCAGCCTGGCCAACATGGTGAAACCCTGTCTCTACTAATAACCCAAAAAAAAATTAGCCAGGCATGGTGGCGCATGCCTGTAATCCCAGCTACTCAGGAGACTGAGGCAGGAGAATTGCTTGAACCCAGGATGTGGAGGTTGCAGTGAGCCGAGATCGCACCACTGCATTCCTGCCTGGGCAACAGGAGTAAAATTCCATTTCCAAAGTAAATAAATGAATAAATAAAAGTTTACAACTGTTTACATATCATAGTTCTCTTTTAAGATTAGAGTCAATTTACTCAGTAGGTCTTCTGATCAAAATTTTATTTTCCTGCAGTTCTCACAACAGTCCTTTAAGAGAGGTGGTCTTATTCCCATTTTGCAAATAAGAAAACTGAGGCTAAACTGTCATAATATTTAAATTTATCACCACAATGTAACATTTGCTGTGAAACGTTTTCTGCTGAATTAGCCCATATTCCTTTCTACTGTGCCTACACATGCTTTGCCTGGTTTTAATTTGTATAATTGCTTGAAGCTGCATTTCCTTTGGGAAAGGCATGTGATTTCAGACCTTTGGCCTCTGCACCTGTTAAAGTCTGGCGTGCTTGGCTCTGTCCCTCAAGGAGTAGGTGCACCCCTCTCTAAGAGGAGCCTGTTCATGCTTTTGGGGGCACTTGGGAAACTGCTGTTTCAGGACGTTATTGTCCCTGCTGGTGGAAAATGTAAAGAATGTAGCTAACCAAGTGAAAGGATCACAAGGGTAAGACCAGAGAGAAGCGCATCTTTGAGGGGAGACGTCCCTTCTTTTTCTTTGTCTTGCCATCCTATGTGCTGTATTCACTAGCTTTAAGTGAGTACCTTTTTTTTTCCTGTTTATTAGCAGTTTTCCTGCATGCTCTGTCCAATCTCCTCTGATCTGGACTTCTGTCAGAGTAAGAATCACAGCCCTGCTGCTCCCGTGACAATCCTAGTATTGCTCTGTAATGACTTCAGTGGTGTGTTCTTGGCTGCCTCTAGCTTGATTTCAGCTGGTTTTTGTTCACTCAGTGGCAGGTTGTTAAATAACACGTGTTTCTTATGTACCAAGTTCCTCATCCATGTGGCATCTGACATTTTCATTATTGCACGTAACAAACCTCACAGCATCTACAGTTGCGGTCCTCATCTCTTAGTTCAGCATTTACTTATGATCGGTCTTTGCTCTCTAACACACAGAGACATTGCCAACCGTTGGGGTGTTAGATCAGTCAATGTGAAAAATAGATTTGTTGTTTATTTCTTGTAGCCACTGTGTGTGTTAAAGCTGGGGCTTAGTTCCTCTTTCTGGCATGGGAACACAGAAAACCTCCACCTCTGCCGCTGTAGGGATGGGTGGAGACGAGAAGCCAAACTCCCTCAGGAGCTCTGGCTTCCGTGTCCAAGTGCTGGTGAATGTCATGCAGATGCTCCTGTTTCAGCATGTTTAAAATGGGACTCACTCACCTCTCTTCTCTTATCTCTGAATCTTCTCTGTATTAATGCAGTGGCCATTTCCCCATTCATTCCTTCTCATACCTGAAACTGCTTTCTCTATCTCTTTTCATGCTTGTTATCTACCTGGTTGCAAGTCTTGCTACTTCACCTTTTGTACCTCACTGCTATCGTCCCTCTTCAAATTCTGTATGTTCAGTTCCTCAGTATTATTTGCTGTTTCTTCAAGAATTACATTTAGGCAGGACTCCATATCGCTACATTGTCATACAGTTGCCTATCACCTTCCACCATGTTAGGTCCTAGAGAGATCTTTGCACAGTGGGGAGGGGGTGTCCCAGACAAAAGTGTCTTCCTTATTACTAATTAGGTTTTGAGTTTCAAAACACTTTCAGCTCTGCTCCAGTGAAGGGGGCTGGGCTGTATTTGAGATTCGAAACCACTTTCCCTCCAATTCCCATACTCTTTACTGCCGAGAGAAGGAGAGAAGATATCATTTCAACCACGTGTTCCAGCTTTTCCTTACCAGAACCTTACTGAATTTGGCTGGAAAAGGGAAGTTTGCCTTCCAAGCAGGAGGGATGCCAGACATTGCTCTACTAATCAGATAAATTCAAATATGAGCCAAATTATTTAAAAAGTAACTTTTGGCTTTTCTTGCCTCCCACCAATCCTTCATGCTACTAAGGCAACCCCATCCTCCACCCTTCTGGATCCCATTCTGGCCTTGACATCCCTCCACAGAGGTTAGACTGGAGAAGCAACAAAGGACCAGTTAACTTCAGCTGGATGCAGCCTTCCTGCCTTGTGCTCATCTCTGCCTGTGTGTCCTGCGCACACACAGCTTCTTAAAACGTCAAGTCACTGCACCTACTTCAGTCGCTTCAGAAACGGCTTAGTACATTCAGAACAATGGCCACACTTCCTGTCCCTCCTCTCTGATTCTTCTGCCCCATCCCCTACTTGTCCCAGTTCCTCGCCAGCCCAGCTGGACTGCACTGGCACCTGCTGCTCGTTACCGGAGACATGGCCACTACATTATTCAGTAGCTCCTCTTAGGATGTATACTTTAGTGTTCAGTGAGGTGGTTCTGCACTCCGCGGGGTGCAAGCATGAAAAGGTTTTATTTTTATTCAATCATCACTTTAAACTGTGTTCTGTTGACTCACTCTTTTGTCCCCTGAGCTCGGGAACAGCAGTCCATTCACTTTCAGTTATTAAAATCTGGATCAATCTGGCTGAGACCTCAAGTGTCATGCCTTCCTTGGCCAGTGCAGGGCTAAGCCCTGCCCTGAGGTATCCTCACCTGCTGTCGGCAGTCGGGGGGAGGTCTGCTTTGTCACCTCCACACCTTCCTTCTTCAGGGTCTTAAGCTTCACTGGAGTGGGAGACACTGGGAGGAGACAAGAAGAGGGGAGCGATGGCAGGGAGGGTTCTCTTTTGTGTGTGGTCTTTTTGAGGTGGTATTCCATGCTGCAGTCCTCCAGTAGGCCCTCCACACTGCGTAATTCCTGGGTGGGTAGGGGAGAACAGGGGCAGCGGAGGAATTCCCTTCCAGATGTTCCAGAAAGTGTGAGGAAAGACTCACCTTTTAAGTGAACCTTAATTGGCAGGCAGAAGTCCAAGTATATTCTTGAAATTATTGGACTCTTACCGGGATCATCTTTTTATTTGGAATAGTAACCAAGAAAAGAATTTTCTTTACTTAAGAATAGATTCTGGAGATACGCTTTGGGCTACACAGCCAGCAATGCATTTGACTGCTTTTTTCTTCATCTCCGGCTATGGTAAGTGAGTTGAGAGGACTAAAGAAGGGAGTGACTTGGCATGTAGGAACTCTGTCTTTTTGCCAGGGAGAAAATGGTCCTTTCTTCTGCTGTAAAGCACTCAAACAGGGAAAATCAAGAACTGGTTTTCTGATGACTGCCTCCTTACATTTCAGAAGAATTTTCTCCAATTCCTGAGTTTTTTTTTTCATCTTAAAGATGAATATTCTCTTTCTCTCTTTAAAAGCTAGTTTTTTAACCTCTTTTTCTTTATAAATTACCCAGTCTTGTTTATATCTTTATCCGCAGCTTGAAAACAAACTAATACACATTGTTTCAATTATAAGGTTTGTACTAGAATGTGAACATTGTAATTCCTATTAGGACTCCTGTGGAAAAGCATTTTTACATATTAAAATTAGTTATTATTATTATTACTCTAAAATGGAGTACTCTAAAGAGAAAAAGCTCTTTAAAAGCTAGTTTGGGCCAGGCATGGTGGCTTACGCCTGTAATCCCAACACTTTGAGAGGCCGAGGTGGATGGATCACCTGAGGTCAGGGATTCAAGACCAGCCTGGCCGACATGACGAAACCCTGTCCTTACTAAAAATACAAAAAATTACCTGGGCGTGGTGATGCACCCCTGTAATCCCAGCTACTTGGGAGGCCGAGGCAGGAGAATCCCTTGAACCCGGGAGGCAGAGGTTGCAGTGAGCCAAGATCGCACCATTGCACTCCAGCCTGGGCAATAAGAGCAAAACTTTGTCTCAAAATAAAATAAAATAAAATAAAATAAAATAAAATAAAATAAAATAAAAGCTAGCTTTGCCTTTTTCTTATACGGACACAATTTCCTTCTACCTATCCTGCAACATCTTGCCGATTACTGAAGTTAACTCCAGGTGGGCTAAGGTCCCAGTAGAGTACAATCAAGTAGCCTTGGTGCCCTTCTGGGACCCCTCTAAGCCCCGCTGTGCTGTCATCTCTCTGGGGCTGGATCATGGTTTCCTCTGAATTCAGCATTAACTGTGCTCAGCGATAGTTGCTACTGGTCCCAGTTGGGAACATCTTATTACCAACTGCTAGTTCTGCCTTATCTTCATTGGAGGATCAAGTATTACGGCCATTGAGTGTTTTCATCCCTTTTCTTTCTGTAGTTTTCCTTGCAACCAGAAGTGATTTTTCCTCTTTCAAGTGTAACACTTCCCTTGACCCGAGGACTAAGAGGAAGTTCTCGAGGAACTGGGCTAAAGAGTACATGTGAGGCTGCCTCTCTGACACTTGATGGGACTTTTTAGGGCTTAGAATTGGATTATATTTCACTGAGTCTTTGCCGTTTAGGGCAATGGCTCTGAATTACAGAGCAGTGAGAGTTAAGACATAACCCCCCATATCCCACAGAACTCTAACCCATCCCAAGTTCTCTTCCTGGGCTCCTGGGGGGGGTCTCAAAAACCTCTCAGATGGTGCTCATTTGTGCCTTTTATGTCATGCCCAAGGTGCTGGTGACCATAGAATAGTAAAATGTAGAGTGATCTCTATGGTAAAAGTAGTTTGTTTCTAGTCTCATGTAATTGTTATTACAACATTGTGATGCAGGGAGAGATACTGGAACTAACATTTACTCCATGCCAAGTGTGTACCAGGCACTTTACATACATCATTTTATTTAGTGCTCTTAGGACTTTATGGAGGTTTGTTCTCACTTTCCAGATGAGTAACCTACAGCTTGGAGATGCTAAGTGCTTTGCCTAAAGACCACTAGTAAGTGGTGGCATCAGGATTCAAACTCAGTTTTATGAAACTCCGTCCACGATGCCCTCTCTAAAAACAGAAAGGGATCTAATAAGGCAGTTGTCAGGAATCCAGTCCTTGATTTGTCCCTGTTTCAGTGCTTCTTGAATGCCTGTATTAATTTCCTAGGGCTCCTATCACAATATACCGTAAACTGGGTGGCTTAAAACAGAAATGTATTGCCTCTCAGTTCTGGAGGCTAGAAGTCTGAAATCAAAGTGTTGGCAGGGCCATATTCTCCCTGAAACCTGTAGGAGAATTTTTCCTTGTCTCTTTCAGCTTCTGGTGGTTAGTTGCTAATCTTTGGCATTAGTTGACTGGCAGTTGCTCATTCCAGTCTCTGCTTTTGTTGTGACAAGACAAAACACACACACTCCCTGTCCTCACATGGCCAGTTTCTTATGTAAGAGCCACAGTCATATTGGAGTAGGGGTCCACCCTTCTCTAGTATGACCTCATTTTAGTCCAGCTAATTACTTGTGCAACAGCTCTGTTTCTAAATATGGTCCATTCTGAGATACAAGCAATTAGAACTTCAGTATACCCTTTTTTAGGGAGCAGGGAGGGGTGGGGGTGGAGACAGAATTCCACACATAATAGTTCCTTTTGTGTACTGGGGCTGTATTAGACACAAGGACAATAACTTGATGGAAGTAATTATTATTCTTACCCAGAATACATCTTTCACTCAAGTTTGGCTCATTTTCTCTTTAGAGTACTCCATTTTAGAGTAATAATAATAATAACAAATTTTAGTATATAAAAATGCTTTTCCACAGGAGTCCTAGTAGGAATTATAATGTTCACATTCTGGTACAAACTTGATAACTGAAACAGTGTGTATTAGTCTGTTTTCACGCTGCTGATAAAGATACAAACAAGACTGGGTAATTTATAAAGAGAAAGAGGTTTAGTGGACTCGCAGTTCCACGTGGCTGGGGAGGCCTCACAATCGTGGTGGAAGGTGAAAGGCGTGTCTTAGGTGGCGGCAGGCAAGAGAGCATGAGAGCCAAGCGAAAGGGGTTTCCCCTTATGAAACCATCAGATCTCCTAAGACTTAGTCACTACCATAACAGTATGGGGGAACTGCCCCCGTGATTCAATTATCTCCCACTGGCTCCCTCCCACAACACATGGGCATTATGGGAGCTACAATTCAAGATGAGATTTAGGTGGAGACACAGCCAAACCATATCACAACAGTTGACTTGACAAGTCCATTCTCCTATGATTTTATGTATCACTTTGAAAGAGTCATATTCATATCTTGGATTTTCTATTAACCATATCAGATGAATTCTTAATAAACTTCAGTATAGTCGTCAGCAGTATTCGTAGAAATGATGATTTATAGCGGTTACAATCAAATTCATGGCAAAGAAAGGATTAAAATCTATAGTTCTCAGTTTGTTGTTTATATCTCTGCACTGCTTTTTTTTTTCTTCTTCTTCTTCTTTTTTTTTTTTTTTTTTGAGAAGGATCATCTTTCTTGGGGGCACACTTTGGGATTCTTGATCAGGAAGGCTCAAACTGGCAGTTAGTAAATTGTGTCTGCTGTTCTTTTACTTTATTTTGCTACAACATTCACATTAACCCAATTTAGCATTTTTAAAATTTTCTTTAAATGAGAATATGAGGGAGAAGACTCACATGGAAACTTCTTATCACATCTCTTGATTGTCCGCTGAGATTTTATTTAAATCCACTTTCTATGACACAATGCTAGCTTAAACATGTTTTTTTTTTTCCCCCCTACAAATCGTGTTATGGCATTCTCTGTGTAAGAGAAAGTTTGTTGGTTATTGCCTTTCAAAATTCTGCTTTCCTCTAAACACATTGTATAAACTATCCCATGTGACTAGTTGCCATGTTGAGTTTGAAATTCCAGCTTACTAGACAGGATCATGTCTAATACACTTTGTCCACCTGTCACTCTCAATGAATATTTGATCATTGCACGCAGCTATACATTTTATACCTCCCATGCCTAACTACTTATTCCCATTTCTGTACAGAACCAGTTACAAACCCTCATTTCTAAAGATATTGCTGAAGATTATATTCAAGTTTATTAAGAATTCATCTGGTATGTTTAACAGAAAACCCAAGATGTGAATATGACTCTTCCAAAGTGATGCATAAAATCTTTAAAGTGTTACATTTAATTGATGAAACTACTTTAAAATAATAATTACCTAATGCTTTTTATTGTTATGTGTGTACTGCTTATTCTCCTTCTCACCCTTATAGCATTGAAATCATTGGAAGCAGATGTAGGATATTTTACATCAAACCAATTTTATGACCATTCTCTTCTCCCTGGTTTCAATCAAATCTTCTCCTAATGTGGTAATGGAGTATCATAGTGCATTACAAGATTACCTCTAGGAACACTGGAAATGAAGATATTGACATTTAAATACTTTTAAGTGGTTTGAAGCAAAACTGCTATTTCCTGAAGAGGAAGTCAAGAGAATGGCATAGAAATAAGAATTCTAGCATCCTAAGATTTTATATTATTTTATTACTTGCAGAACCACTGGAAATTCAATTTTTTTTTTGTTTTTTTTTTTTAAACTATTGTCACTCCATGGCTATTTGTACTATGTAACACTGGGCCAGAATCCTGACATTGAGCCTCCATATTTCTTTTATTCATCCAGCAGCTACTAGAGAAAGTAGAGGTAGCATGAGGTGGTGATTGAGAGCACAGGCTCTGAAACCATACGGCTGACCACCAATCACGTGACTTTGGGCCTCAGTTTCCCCTCTTGAGAATTACATTGGGTCTGTGAAATTCTCAGAACTCTGCCTCTGTACACTTATATACTCACTATACTAATTTAATTGTTATTCCTCTAACCTGAAGTTACTATTAGCTTTGTGATTTTGAGCAAATCCCTTAAACTTTCTTATGTGAAATGTGAATAATAAAACCTAACTAACACACAAACTTTTCATGGGGATTAAGCTAAATATTTTATATAGAAATCCATTGTGCATGTAGCTTATTTCTATTAACTATGCCAAGTTATATATATATATATATATATATATATATACTTTCTTAGTGTATTATTCAAGGCATCCTGGTGACCAAAAGAACAACTAATGTCTTCAAAGTCTCTTAAAACCCATAATTTTCTGAAAATGATTTAGACATTGGGAGTATCTAGATCATTACAACTTGTTTGACATGTTGCTTGATATACTCCATGTGTAATATTGTAGTATATGTAATATTGAAATATATCCAACTACTTTGTTATTGTAATTCAAGCCATAATCATCAAGTAGTAGCTTATCAAACCATAAAGTACCAAAGTATCTTGAGTAAAAATAAACCAAGTGGGAGAAAATGTTATTTGCCACCTTCTATCTCATCTTCCCAAGACTCGTGGCTCATGAAAGCAGTTGCTGCTAGAAAAATAACAATTTGGCTATATAAATCCCAACCATGACTATGACTAAAAGTCTAGAGCTTTCAACTTAAAAGTATTGTACGTCATCATGGGGGTGGGAAAGTAATAGAGTGAGTCAAAAGTATAGCCTGAAGTTTTATTGAAAAGAAAAGGTTAAACATTTTTTTGCAGTTTTATTTGAAGTTCATGAGAACTACCTACATCCTTAGGGATAACATGGGGACATTGTAAGACTTACTGATGGAGCTGATAAGATTAAGTTTGGGACGTAGTACTTTTTACCATTTATGAGTATAGTAATTTCAAAAGAGTGCTATAACCTTGCTTTGTGTTTCTAAGCTGCCTGACTCATTCAGTTTTTGGTTTCCTGGTTCATTATGTGATCATCATTCCATATGGTGCTGTTATCTTCCAGCTCATATTTTCATCAACCAGAGCTAGCTTGTTGCCCATTTAATGATGCAGAAATTTAAATTCATGGATGGCAGTTTCAGATGTTAAAATACCATTGCAAATTTACCTAAGGAAAATGAGTACAAGAGCATTTTTTAGTTCAGAGGAAAATGGGCGTTTGTGCTAAGGGAGAATTCTTGATCTCTTCAGTTCTCATACCACACAAAAATATCGCCCAATTAGAGAGTGCCAAAAGTAAAAACTTTAGGCTGCTTAGCTTACTATGAATTGAGTTGAAACAGGGAGAAATGTATTTTAACTCCAATCATGTGTGTGAAGTTTACCAAACTGCCATACGCCTCCATTTGTCAAAATGATTCATTTCAGAAAGAGAAAAAAACATATTTTTCCTCAGGTATCCCTGAACTTGCCTTCATTTTTTTTTTTTGTTAAGCCTCAAAGCTAAGTTCTCTTAGATCCATTCATAATTTCCATGCTTTAAACATCTGGCACATGCTAGATGGTCTCCTTATGTGTGGATGACTGAATCCAGCACATGAGTTTAGTTATTTCTGTGGGTTGATAACAGTCCAGCTCCATATCAGCTGTGGCACTCAGAGTCACTGAACAAAATTCATAAAGTCCATGAATCTTGAGATAAGGAGCCTAAATGGAGACCTGGGGCCACATGACTACTGCTCATTGTCTTTGAAACAATTACCAAGCCACATGGCTGTGAAAATTAGCATCTTTCACAGATAGAGGAAGGTTGCCCAGGTTTCTTTTTTTTTTTTTTTTTTGGTGGGATGGTGAGATATTCTGATGACTTCTCAGTGGGCACCTTTTCAGGAACAGGTGAAGAGGGTTTCTGTAAATTGGTTTCCTAGCTTTGCTTTCTCATTACTTCTATCAGGGAATTAGTCTTCATACAGTAGGTTGCAATATTTGCATATTTTAGTGTTCTTTTGTAGTAGTGAAAACAAATTCTTATTACTTACTACTTACACCTTCATCTCTTTAGGATAGCCAAGCAATGCCAAACTTTCTGAAAGGAGGTGTTAGCCCTTGATGAAGTAGACTAGCCACTGCATAAATGGAGAGTGTGTTTTCTTCTGAAGCTAATAGCCAACCTTGTTTACTTAAATGATTAGGTTTCAGATGCTTTACAATGGCTATTTTCAAAAGTAAGTTTATGGTAAACAATAACAACAAAAAGCTCACATTCTGAAATTAATTTGAATAGGCTATTGGGGTCATTCATGATTCTTTTTCTGTTTTTATTGCACCTCTTACAGATAGCCCATGTCCTATACTAAGAATTTATAGTTTTTATTCATGATACAAAAACATGCTCTAGGTATTTGCAGATGCTTAAATATTTTCCAATGTATAAAATAATATGTGCTTATTTGTCTAAAATATTTTAAAAATTTGCATATTTCTTGTCTTCTGGGGTATGTGTACATAAGCAGGAAAATTAGCATTGCCTCTCATTGGTCAGCTGCTATGTCGTCTGAAAGCTAAAATTAAATCTAGCGGCTGAGAGAAGGAACTGGGTATCACAGTGCTTACTTTCTGCCTCTAGCACCAACTTGTGGAAGTTTCTGATATTGATCACAAATCTCTACTCCTCTCTCTGGATTTCAAGCACATATCCCTCTCTTTGCAGGTTTAATTAAACCTGGAGAAGTCACTGGATGGTTGGCGTTAAGCCACTAAGCAGGGAAGAACACCAATTTACCCACCAAACACCAAATGTCAAATGGCATTACTTTGCTCTCTCCCCCTTGTCTCATTATTTTCCCATCTAAATTTTAAAAACTTGTATTGAATGGAAGAGAGAAAAATGCTTCCTTTTTTACAAAATGTACGAGACTACTACTTGTGTATATGAATATGATTTGTTCCTCAAGGTTATGATCTAACATCTTGGAAGCAATGTCTAAAGAATAAGTAGGACCAATATAAAGAATATGTTCATTTAGAATACAAACAAATAATTTTGAGGGGAGGGTGCGGGAGCAATAATGGATTGAGAGCTCTGAGTGTGGGTTTTTCACAGCTTTGTGAGAACTGAATGCACAGTGACAAGGATTACATAGCAGTCCGTGATGATACTCTCATTGTGCACTGGGCAAGGGCATTTTATTTCAGGTATTGTATGCAAACTCTCTGCTATGATGTCATTCTGCTATGATGTCATGAAGTCCCTCCGAACAGAAATAAAGCAAAAAGAAATGCAAGGGGACAAGTTTACTTTTTTTTTTTTTTTTTTTTTTTTTTTTTTTTTTTTTTTTTTTTTTTTTTGCTTGTTGCCTGCTGACATTCAGAGTCATACAGGATCTGGATGGAGAGAGAGAAAAGGGCCCCTCACAGCAGTGGTGAGAATGACTCAGCATTTGGTTTTTGAATGTTCCATTGTGCAGTTGGTGTGCTTCACAGTCTTCACCCAAGCCCCATTCAGAATAGTTTCTCCTTCTACTCTTTTCACAGTAAAAGGCAAGCAGGGGATTTTGTATTTCCAAAAGTGTACATGAGTAAAGACTATTTTGTTGTCTTTCTGGTTAAATGTGTGAACCTGATTCAGCAGCATATTCTCAAATATCTCAGTATCATTTGGGACGTATGTCTGAAGGCCTCCCCACTGAATCCTCTGTGAGCGTAGACTTATTTCAGGTTTGCAGATCATTGCATAGCCTTCTTCCAAGTGCCAACGTTTACACTAACTTTCCTGTGCTTTTTCAGTCATTTTCCTGTGAAAGTTATGCTTCTTTGCTTACTTCTAAGGTTTAAAATAACCAATTGTTTAAAAAACACACCTCTTCTTGATCTTTGATTACTTCCTTTCCAAATCATCTCATGTGCTCTGTAATACTCTGAATTACTTTCTAACCTCAAGGTTTCTTAATGATCCTTAAGTTCAATAGTTGTTATTCATACCAAAAAATCAAAACCTCTTTACATTAATTCTGCCACAACTAATTAGCTCATGTTTAAGTATGTAGTCAATACAGAATGATGTAGCTATGAAAGTGAACAACAGTGTGGCCAGAAAACACTCTCTACTTAGGAGCTACTCAACATGCCATTATGTTGGGATATTACTGTAGCCCATGGTCAGCCTCTCTATTTTGTTGTGCAATGTTGTACAGACTTGGAGAGGCTGACCGATGCTAATCAAAATGTTATCAAAGTATATATACCAAAATAAGTGTTTAGATTGGGGTTACATTTTTGTATATTTTATATTTTTATATTTTTTCCATGAAGAAGATGAGTATAAGGTACCAGAATATCTGGAAAGCGGACTTAATCTGAGTTGTTTGGGAGTGCAGTGGAGAAGGCAGCCTTGAGGGATATTTCACTAAGTCTGTCTTGAACTTGTTGAATCCATCTCTATAGATTACACCACTATGTCAACCATGAGGTTTATGTCTTTTATGGAATTTGATAAACAAGGTCAGCTTCACATTCCTGGTCTTGATGCTCTATTTTTGAGGCTGACTGTCCTTGTCTTCACACAGTTTTTCTCCAAATTGGTTACAGTTATGTTCCTGCTTTCAAGATGATAAAACAAAACTTCCAAATCTACTTTTCCTCTATTATATTCACATATTTCTAGTTTCTAGAGAGACAGATTTAAAGATAACCTCCTGGTTTAGTCCTATTAAGGAAAATTCCATCCATTTTGCATGGATTTTACTAGTTTACTTACTAATTCTCAATTCCTAGTTGGGTAGCTGACCTTTTCTTGACATCTCTGTGTAGTTTTACTAACATGTAGTAAAATACTTATTATCATGATACTTTCATGATTTGCAAACTGACAAAGCGTGTGAGCCTTTCAACTAACTTCTCCATGCATAGTACATTAGAAAACAAAACAAAAAAAATGCTAGTATTTAATGAAAATACTTCACAGTAGGGAAACTGAGGAGTAAGTAAAGAAGCCCGGCTAGGATTATATAAATCGATCACAAATCATTAATCAAATAAACTTGCATTTTATGGAAATTATTTCCAATGTATCTTAACTGCTAGCAGGGGGAATCTATACTGAAAAGAAATTCACCGTTTCGTGGAATAATCTAATGTATGTTAGGATGACTCTAAACTGTCACAAAGTCCTTCACTGTTATTGAGATTATTGGTAAAAGTTTGATTCTTTTATTATGAGAGCAGTTTTCCATGCTTCTCATAATCATTGTTCTCTTCCTCTTACCACTTAAACATTTTCCAGTGTTTTTAGATATTAATGTCTAGAATTGAACAAATCTATGGATTTGGTCTGGAGGGACCATCTTTTAATTTAAAAACTCTGATGATTTTTATTGTCAATTGGCTCAAAACAAGATTGTGGTAAAATAAAACCCAAAGTGTTTTTTTATAAATCCTGATGACAAATGATGTCTCCGCATTCTGTGATAACACAAAAACACTCTTTGACTTTAAGTGCAGAACTTTTCATGTCTCCTTGTTTAATGACATTTTGTTGGAAGGGTTGATCTTTCGCTCCTTCAAGGCCCCGTTAAATTCTTATTTCATCATGCAGTATATTTATTCAGTATAACGTCATGAGAAAGATTAAAACAAAACAAACATCCAGACCTTCTATATCTCCATATAAGACATGGATAAAAATCTTATATTTTAAAAGACCAACTAGAAGATATTATATCATTACTTAGGGTTGTATTTTATTAATTCATTCACTAATTTATTGAAAAATTCATGGAAGCCTAGTGCATGCCAGGTATTGGGTTAGGCCTTAGAGAAACTCAGTGAATAAACAAGGAAGGTCTTAGCCTTGATGCACTGATATTGTAGTGGGAGAGACGGAAAATAAACAGAATCTAATAGGTAATAAACAGAGGGATAGGATATAGAGTAACAGGGTTGATTAGGTGGCTGTGTAATTTGAAGACGATGTCTGCATAGGTGACATTTAAACTAATGCCTACAGTTTCATAAGGATCCAACTATTCAAAGAGCTGGGTGAAGAGTATCCCAGACAGAGGGAGCAGCAAATGCAAGCAGGAAAGAATGAGTGTGGCCTGGTTAAGAATAGCGTCATCGGCATGAGTGGAGCTTGGTGAACAGGAGAGAAGTAGGAGGAGCAAATCATGTAGGAGGTTGTGGATCATCACATAGAGATCAGGTTTCTTTTTTACTTTCCAGATTGCCAGTAGCTTTTCTTCAGTTAGTAAACAAGCCATCGAACTGTACTATTATCCAACCCACATTTCACCGTGCTGTTATAAGAATGTATTGAGATATTGTAGAATTTTATCAGATATTAGAATCAAGTTGAACAATGTATAATTTATAGAATTTAGGGTTTTAAAATTTGGGTCAAGATTTTCCCTATCTTCAATCTATTTAAATTTTTCCCATTTTTTCTTATTGGACAAAGATGATCATAAATGGTTCCTGGTAATTTACAAGATGGTTTAATATTAGGCAATATGATTTACTTTGTTTACAGCAACTAGGTTCTTTTTTTCTCTCTACAAGTATAGCAGGCTTTGCTCTGGTTCATTATGGCTTAAGTGTGGAGGCCCTTTTCCCTAATAAATAAGGGGACAGCAGAATAGCACTTACATGGTTCTGTTCCTTCTCTGTCACCTGGCGACTTTACTTCTTGTGTCGCCATAGGTGCGCTACCATGCCCAGGTCAACCCTTTGTCTCTATACCTTGCTTTAAGCATGGCTAACATATGATACCAAACAAGAGTCCTTTTTAAAATAGCAGTTAGCATTTTTTGACAGATATGTTTTACTTAAACAAATAGAATTTATAAATTAATTCTGCTGCAGAGAACCCTTTGTTTGCTTCTGCTGACAACAGGAGCCCGTGATGTAGAGAAATTAAAAAGGAGAGAAAAGATATTGCATTGCCTTTTCAAAATCAGAAGCAAAGAGGTGGAGAAGGGAGCCATCTAAACCCATGGAGTCTATCTGAAATGTGACCACGGGCCCTAGAATCTACTTTGCTATCACTGTTAACTTTCTAGTTGTGGGTACTACACAAAAGTGCATACTCTTTCTTACTTTTTGGTTCATATGAGTGAAGCACATCTTCAATACAAATATTAGATTTGAATGTTTAAGATAGCTCATAGAAAGCTTAAGAATGAAGATGATTATAATAAGTTACTTAAATTGTCTCACCCCCAGATAACAGGTAAGAAAGATAATCTCTAAGGCTCCTTTCAGCTATAATATTGTAACTGTAAAAAAAATGTTCTTCCTCTTGAATGGAAAGTTTCATGTTCTTTGTGGTAATTTAAGCAGAGCTAAGATTTACTTTTTCTATTTTGCAACAATTTTATGTGTAACTTTTACATAAGCTGTTAGAAAATTGTATCAATTTTTCCTTGGATTTTTAAAGAACTCTAGAAATACATTCCATGTATCAGTTAATATCCCCTCTCTGCCATGTGAGCCAGCACTATGCTGGATGTTTAAAGTGGCCAAAACTTAGGTAGTCAGTCCTAGGTCATTTTCCAAATTGAACAATTTTTATCATACCACATGGAGTTTCTTGTAGCCAAATACTGTTTGTGAGAAGATGTTTATTAAATCTTCCATTTTTCCCAGTTTGAATAAACAATGCATTTTGTCACAGCAACTTACAGTATGTGATTTTAAGTCTTGTAAAATTTCAGGAACATCTTTGAAGAAAGACTTAGTGCTAACCCCTTTTTAGATGTCGATTTCTTCTTTAAGTTGAAATAACCTCATTTTAGCCAGAAACTTTATCCAGAAATTGCCACCAACATCAGTTCAGGGAAACTTTATATAATCTTCTAATCTAGAGACTTAGAAAGAAAAAACAGTCATAGAACATGTATGCGTATCTCCCAGACATGAAAGGTAAGGGTATTTCTTTCAATGATGTTCTCTTTCAGCCTGCTCAATTTTATGGGATATTTGCTTAAACATCATTTGCCACCCAGGCTAGGCTATTCCTGATATGGAATAAATATTAAGATTAAATTTCCTAAAAATATTCACTTTTATAATTTGTGCCAAGGCGTGAAGAAATGGTATGAGATAGAGAAGTTAAATATCGTGCAGGCTATATTCTTATCTGAGAGTGATAAAGGGGGATGGAGGAGAAGTAAGAGATATGTTGAAACTTATTTCCTCTTTTTCTTTATTATATTCATCAAATCCCATCTTCATCTCAGTTTATGGATACTTGTTTCTTATTAGTCCCAATGAATCAACTTCCATACTGTCTTTGAATACTGAAAAGTAATGTGCAGGTGTTTCATAAATCTTGACCACAGAACTTAATTCCTGATGATCAAGTGATGCTGAAACAGATATCAAGGTTATTGCAATATATTTAATTAAATAAGTTGATCAATGCATTAACTCCACTAATTGCTTAGAATGCAAATCAAAGTTCATACAGACTCAGATCTGTGCTTTCACTCCTAGGAACAGGTAAAGTAAAGGGAGAAAGTTGTCTCTTTCTTTATTATTCTCCATTAAAAAAAGAATGGGGAATATATAAAATTATATTAACAAGCAGAGGTGCAACACACATGTTTGTTTCTGGTGTGAAATAACATGCATTGGGCTTTTCCAAGTGTGGGCGCACATGCAAACATCATTATATGTGTTTGTGGGCACATACACATGCTATCACCACCATGACCACTCTGAAGCACTTTTTATGACCACATTTCCTCCAAGGCCGGTAAAAATGCTGAAAAATGAGAGAAGAATTTGGGCCCTAACATTAAGCCCACAGCATTTCCTATTCTAACACAGACACACGTTGTTGAACTTTCTCCTCTTTAGCTGGCTGTGAACACAATGTGCTATTTGTTATTCTCCTTAATTCCCCAAGAACTAAAAAGAGATGCCCTTGGCCAGTTTAACAGGGAACAATCCACATCTGTTAAGGAAGAGTAGTTAGGAGTGTTTCTTGCATGCCATCAGTCTCTGCATGCTGCCAAAATGTAACATCCCTGGCACCATTCTGAATGAAGGGTGCGTCACCAACCCTTCACGGTCACAGTCTATGATTCTAATAGGGAAGTGATTCCTCTTTTCTGATAAATAAAACTATTTTATATGTTTCTTCTATGTGAACTGATGCTTCTTCTTTACCATCTCACATTTAATTGTTGTGAAAACTTATCACAAGGATTCTCCATATCTAATTTTCACATTTTCTCCCAGAAAGCATTTGTTGCATGCAGGTGCTTTTTTCCTTCTTTTTATCCAGAAACAGTTAGTGTTACACTTACTGGGGACATCAGTGTTACATTTTTGTGGTATGACAGTGTGGTATGTTGCCAAAGTGAGAAAATTCGGGGTCATGTAATGTAGCTGTGTAGCACTCTCTGGTATTCCTGCTAGTGCCTGTGAAGTTCTGACGGGAGTTGTAATGTATACAACAAGGAGTAAAGAAGGCTATGAATAAAACAGGTTCCTGAAAAGTCTTCTGAATATGGCGTGCTTCCCATGATTTTCTACAATTATAAAAAGTCCAGTCCTGGTCAAATAATATGACATATTCTAAAATGAATAATTATAAAAGGATTAACTATAAATGCAACACAATGCTTGCTTTCTCTTCTCTCTATTGGATAGCATAGAAGAAAATGTGACATTTGAGGCTTCTGTTCTTTAATGAGGGAGGAGTCAAATCACATACAAGATTTAGTGGAAATATTTCAGATTGGGAAGCAAGGGACACCTTGTAAGGAAGAAAGAAGGGTAGTTCCTCCTGGAGATGCCAGCCTTGATATATTCTTGAGTTGGTGGTATGTTGACATCACAGTAGCTACAGCAGAGCTGACCAATGCAGGATATCACTTTCTCAAATAATAAAGAATTAACCCTAAGGGATCAGCATTAAGCAAATCAGGAATAATGGCAAGAAAATCCTCAAAAAGCCTGAGATTTCTAGTTTCTCTTAACTAAATAAATCATATGCGTATTAACAAATGAATAAATGATAGCTATTATCCACCATAGGAGTAAAGGATATAACTGAGGAGACTCATTAGGAAACATGGGGTCACTGTCCTAAATAATCTCAAACCTGCTTGCATATCACAATCACCCAAGAAGGAGAGCTTTAAAAATTTGGGGGCTGTAAACCTCAAAATTTTTGGGGGGTCTATGTAGATGCTCAAGAACTTGTATTTCTAAAAGTTATAAAAGTTCTTCCCATCTGGATTCTGATGGGAAGTGAGGTTAAAGAAACTCCCCTCTACGGCAGCAGGATGACAGAGGGAAGGGACTCAGCCCTGAGAGGTACCAATTCTCCCCACCGCTCTGTGGAAGGTGCCTTTACTAACCTGTCCTTGGGCATATACCAAAAACAGAATCAGAGGCGATTCTGTGAAATCCTGCAAACGCTGGACTTCCTTTCTGTGTTTACGAATGCAAAGAAGATATTTCAACTCCCAAACAAAACAAAGTCAAAAGGAAACCAAAAGCCTTAAGTTGTAGGCATATTTCTGAAGACACAGTGGATTCATTTGGTTGAATTATCTAATTATTAGATGTGTGTTTTTTTTTTTTACTTTGCATGTATAGAAGTAATTTTTCATTAAAAAAATAACAATACAAATTGCAAACATTATAAATTATAAATATGCGAGCAGATCTAAATGGGGTTAAGAGTTCCGACATGCAAGTGGTTTGGGTATAATTGGGAGGTGATTAATTTTCTACCAAGTCTTAGCAGGTAACTGTGACTGCTACTTTATCATCTCCCTATGTGGAATGTGAAGGCTATTGGAGTCCATTGTGTAGAACAAGACCTCTCTTTTGTAAGGATGGAGAAACAAAATAAGGAAATGGTAAGGATAATTTCTCCCTTCCAAGTGCATTTTGCTCTTCCCTGCAGTCTAATCATATACATGTTAAACATATTGTCCTCTACGGCTTTCTCATATTTGAGGTTTGAAAATGTTGCACCCACCCTGGTCCAATAAAACAAATAAATAAAAACCAGGGCACAATCCAATGAGGAGAGAAGGAGCTAGGAAAAGTAGACACTGGCAAGGTGCTCTGGAATAGAAAGTATCTTTTTGCTGCTGCTGGAGAGTCACAAATATATCAAGAAGAAATAACTCACAAATATAAAAGGACATGTTTTAAACTTGATTATTTTAAGTCCTAATTCAAAATTAAATTTTTTTTAGATCATAGTTCTTTCTTAGGTAAAAGAGAGACTCTATTGCCTAATGGAAGGTTCAAAAGAGGGAAAAAGAAGTAATTGCTTTCCTGAGTTTTGAATACTCAGAAAATGCTAAGTTTTGGTGTTCTGAACTGTTGTTGTAAAGCTGAAAATTACAGGAACTGATTCTAACTAGGGAGCACCGGGTTAAAATTGCTGCTGGATTTGTGTGTGTTTATTTTTAGTCAATAATAAAGGACAGGTTCACATTAATATAGGCTGACATTGGTCTTCTAACATTTTTTTTGTTAAAAACTAAAATAAAATCCTATCTCATCTTAATTGTTTGGTTGAGATTATAAATACAGCATAAAAACAAAAAAATTCCTGTTCTACTTAAAACATTATGCACAGGCATAGATTTTTGCACATTCCTTAACTAGTGCCATGTACCTGCTACCATTTTGCATTCTTAGGCTTCTGCTAAGAATAAATGGTAATTGAATGAAGAATAAAGGCTGTTAAGTGGCCTGGGTTTACTTGAGAAACTTAAAGACCAGTGACTCAAAGAAGCAGGTGCAGAGAACAGGAAGTAGCCTCACTGGCTGTATGAGAAGTGGGTGGTGGAGGCGTCTATCCAGAGCTAAACTCCAAAGCAGAACCGCAGGAGATGGACATTCAGGACTTCCTTCTATGTAGGCAGACACAACTGTGCTTATAAAGGAAGGCTCCCTTCTCTTGTGCAAATTTTGAGAGTGGGAAAGCTACAGATATCCAGGAAAGCCTGCCTGCCTGCCTCTTCTATTTTTTTCTAACTTTAGCTCCCTTTTTGGTAGTAACTATACTGCTGGAGGATGCCCCTGTTAGCTTGTCCTGCTGTCACCAGTCCACAGTCACTACCATTGCTTTGTCCATAGCAGAAGCAGCCCTGGGAATCTAAGACTTTTCTCTGTTATGGTGAGGAGAAAGGGAGGGAGGGAGGAAGGTGGGAGATGGGTTGAGGAGAGAGATGTGGTTCTTGATCTGGAACTAGAATTGGAAAGAGAGAAGCATGATTCACTGAAGAGTCAATGATGGCCAGGAGTGGTGGCTCATGTCTGTAATCTCAACACTCTGGGAGGCTGAGGCAGGCAGATTGCTTGAGCACAGGAGTTTGGACTGGCCTGAGCAACAGGGTGAAACCCTGTCTCTTCAAAAAATACAAAAAATTAGCCATGGTGGTGGTGCACACCTGTAGTTCCAGGAGGCTGAGGAAGGAGGATCCTGGAGCCCAGGAGGTCGAGGCTGCATTGAGCTGTGATTGTACCACTGCACTCCAGCCTGGGCGACAGAGTGAGACCCTGTCTCAAGCACACACCCACACACACGCACGCACACACACACACATGCACAAAATAGTCACCGTCTGATTAGCCAGGCAGGAGGATCACTTGAACTCAGGAGTTCAAGGCTGCTGTGAGCTATGGTCCAGCCATTGCACACCAGCCTAAGTGACAGAGTGAGACCCTGTCTCAAACATACACACGTACGCATGCACACACGTGCAAAATAGTCACTGTGTGATTAGCCAGGCATGAGGCAGGAGGATCGCTTGAACTCAGGAGTTCAAGGCTGCTGTGAGCTATGGTCTAGTCACTGCACTCCAGCCTGGGTGATAGAGTGAGACCCTGTCTCTAAAAAAAAGAAAAAAGAGTCAATGACATCCCCCATCAGAGTTCCAGGCGCTGTGTCAAGCACTGGGAACACAGAATAAACTTAGCAAAGACAGTCCTTGCCCTCAGGGAGCTTACAGATTGCTTTTGTGCAGAAGAGTTAAGCTGGAGTCTCAGCTTTAGTGACTTAATCTGTATAAAACTGGCCCAATAATGACAATGCCACATGGTGTTGCACAAATGTATAAAAAGCATCTAGTCCAGTGCCTGGCTCATAGCAAACAATCAGTAAATGTTTTCTTTTTCTTTTCCCCTTCCTCCCTACTGAGACTGAAACTTAATAGTCTATGTAGAAACTTCTGAAAAACAATAGACAGATGGTCAGTGGCAGATTCCTTGTACAAATACTCAGCACTCCAACACCTTTCTCAGCTGGCACCCCCCCTTTATTCCACCACATGTTTCCTTTTGATAATGATTTCATTTCTCCTCCAAGGTTGTCCTTGATGTTCTTTTTAACCTAATTCCACCCACATACCATATGCTGCAGGGTGTTGGTATAGAGGAGAGGCACTGAGATTTGTTCTGCATCCTGCACCTGCCTGGGGCCGGACCTGCCTATATATAGATAGAAATGTGCAGCAGGAATCTCTGAAATGTCAAGCCAAAGGAACAGGCAGGTCCCTTCACTCTGTTGGGGAGTGTGCAGAGTGGTAGCGATCGATTGGCATGGAAGTGCTTTTAAATCCCTAAGCACAGATGGAGGGGCTCCAGTCCTTCTCTTCTCATCTATGTTCATCCTGAAGTGTGCAGGCTTCTAAGGGCTAGGTCCAAAGCAAGTTTGGCAGGTACCAAGGGGCCCCTAGCTGCCTTTATGATTGAGTGTAGGGGCTTCAGTCTACTGACTTGGTTCAAAACTACTCTCCACCATGTACAAGCTGTGCTACCTGCAGCAAGCCCATAATTAATGGGATCCTGTGTAGTCTAATTTTTAAAATGGAATGCAAAGCATAACCATCTCACATAGTAATGCTCAACTCAATAAATAATGTCCAGCTTCACTTTTTCTTTTACTTAGGCCAAAAGCTTTGGTGTCACCCATAATTTCTTTTTTTCTGTCCTACTCCAACCTGGCTATCAACATCTCCTGTTGACTCTATCTTCAAAACAAATGAAGAGTCCAAACCCAACCACGTTCCTCATGTCCTTGTGTTCATAGGGTGTCTTTTCTGTGTGGCCTGTTCTGGCCTCTGTGTATTATATCCACCTATCTTTCCCTTTCTCCCAGGTTGTATTGTTCATTGAACTTTCTTCCATTCAATGTAATGTATATTTCTATTTTCTGTCTCCCTGCTACAGTCTGAACGTTTGTGTGGCCCCAAATATATATGGTAGAATCTTAACCCCTAAAGCGAGGTTGGGTATTAGGAGGCTCTGCCCTCTTGAATGAGATCAGTGCCCTTATAAAAGAAGTCCACGGGAGATTGTTCAACCTTCTGTCATCTGAGGTTAGGGATGAAAGATGACAGTCAAGGATGCAGGTCCTCACCAGACACTGAGTCTGCCAGCACCTTAATCTCGGAGTTCTCAGCCTCTAGAACTATTAGCATAAATTCCCGTTGTTGTTTACAGGCTACTTAGTTAATTATATTTTGAAACAGCAGCCCAAATGGACTCACACACCCTCACTAGATGATAAATTCCATGATAATAGGGCTTTTGTGTATTTTGTTCACTGTTGTATCCTTGTCAACTAGTGCATTGTTTAACACAAAATTGTTATTGTGAGGATCTATGTCAAGTAAAGCATTTAGCCCTTCGATTAAGCCAGAAAATATATGTAAATCATTTAGCAAAGTACCTTTGTATTTCTCCTTATGCATTTTGAATCATAGGGAGCTTTTCTTTTGATGCCATTCAGCAGCTACACAAGTCAACTTGAGATTCCAGGACATTGCTCTGTGAGAATCTCGCAAAGGACAAGTTGCTAAATCCCTTTCAGAAGGAAAAAATAATATCAAGCTTACAGTGTCAAAAACAATGTACACATCTTGCATATGAAGTTATGATGATGACATTGCTTCTCTACAGCAATGGTTCTGGATGCCTGACTCCCAATCACCAGCATCAGAATAATCTGGGACGCATTTTTAAGTACGGATACCCAGGATTCAAGCCTCATTCTCTGTTGGAGAACTACTTTGTAGCCACGCTTTGTGCATTGCTCTTGTTAGAGCATTTGCATCATCATCATCATCAACAGTAGCAGCAGCCCATGTCACCATCTGTCAGAGGCATCTACTGAGTGTCCAGTAAATGGTCCAGGGGGCCAGATGTTGGACCAAGACAAATCACACAATTGTTGTACCAGCTATCATCTAAGATGCATAGATTGATTGAACACACAGGTACTGGCTAAATCAAAATAAAAATGCTAAACTTCCACCTAAACATGAGATCAGGTATTCTGATACTTTGAGCAGGTTCAGATGGTTGGGGTGTGGGATGTGTATCTATTCTGGTTCACTGTTAAAAAAATAGATAGTAGACCTTTAACTAGGTTTGTTTAGCATGAAAGGTCTAGAGGCAAAGGGTCATGATGGAAGATTAGAAACTTTTATTTTTGCCAAATTCAGCTTGATTATGCTTCTAGTTTCATCTCATAAGCATAGATCCAAGTGTGAAGTTCTTCATTTCAAAGAAGAATGCAGAACAGTATGGTTTTAAATGTATAAATTACCCCAAATGTGCAGAATTTGTATTTAATTCACAAAATATAATAGAGTCTGACTCCTTACAACTCCTGGAACCCAACATGATTGACTTGTAGAATGCATTTCATTTTAATGATAGAAAAGAATTAACATTATTAATTTCTACTTTTCCCTAGGACTTAGAGTTCAGAAACTCTTCATTGTGTGAATGAAACATAAGTAGGAAGGGTATTGTCAAATTGCAACTTGATATTTTAATTTACTAAAACGTACCAGGAATTACCTAGGTGAGTAAAGGCCTCAGCTAAGGTCATTACAATCATAGTTCCAAGCAAGACTTATAGTCACAACTACTGTGGATTCCGTTTTTTGATGATGAAATAAAATAAGATTGTTGAAAACAGTAAACTGCTTTTCCAAGAATGAGTTTAAGTTAATATGTGTTATTTGAGTAATTTCTAATAAAAGAATGTATTCTGAGAAGAGAAAGATCGAATTGCTTTTACACTTTTGCTAAATATATTAAGCCAGGGTAACATTTTCACAGTCCTCTCCACTTACCTATATCAGAAGCACTGTGCTTGTTACACACTTCCAGAATGGAATCTAAACCATGCACTTAAAACCTTCTTATTTCAAATTCATGAAATATAGCCTATCATTTTCTCTTTTCATCATCAATTCAAACTCAGCTGTATATGATAGTGATTGATAAATTCTTTTATCTGTCACAGTCTTGTGGGAGTCTCTACCTAATTCCCTGGGGTATTTGGATCCTCTGACAATGAATTCTAATAATTTGATCTGAAAGGAATGGATATATGTATGATGTTTTGTTAGCTGAACATAAGAATGAACCACAAATTTTGTGGATTTCTTTTCTTTATTCCTATGCCACATGATTAAAATTTTAAAAAGTTTATGACCCCCAAGTAAGGATAGCTTCAGTATTCCTTTCTGGACAGGTGAAGGAGCAGTGCTATGGTTGAAAAGGAGGGAGAATTGTCCTAAAACTGCATTTAAATAGCAAATACGTGTTTTAAACTTAGTATATATGTTAATAGACAATCAAAAGTGTAAAGTTTTTCAAAGATGGTGTTATCCACATCTTATATAAGATTGAGAAAACATGAACTGTCAATTCATATCAAAGAGCTAAATCACCTAGGGTGATGGAGACTGGCCTGTGGAGATTACAGGAAGCTAGAACCTTGTAAGTCACAGTTTGTTTCTGTGATTACTGTTGAAAACTACTGAAACAAATCAGAGCAAAAACATACCTACATTACTGAACTTGGTAAATATTAGTTGACGTGCCAATGGTTGGTGCTTTCTGGTAGAACCAGATACTGTCATTGGCAGAAAGGGAACTAGGGGATGGTGTCCGGCATAGGGACTAGTGCATGATCCTCACCTTTCTTTGTTTGGGGAACTATAGGCAAAATCAAAAGAGCCATAATTTGATATCTTTCTCAATGTGGCACATGGGTCTTGTTTCCACAGCGTTTCCTACATCTTTTGGTTTGAGTATGTATTAACAAAATGTCCTGCCAATGGGGGTTCTTGAAAATTGGTGATAAGACCCCCACCATGGGATATTCAGAGAAGCAACTGTTCCATCTGCTCCTTTGAGTGGAATGATTAAGTCATTTCATGGAGTGAGGATTTTTATTTCACGGTGATTTACTCATTCCTGAATAGTTTTTTTTTTTCTGAGACAAAGTTAAATTTATGAATCACAGAAGTCTCTCTCCTTTTCAAACGTATAATTGTCTGTTAGCGAGGAATTTGTGAGAATGTAAGTTTTGAGATTAATTTGCAGCATACTACGTTTAGATCTGATGATAACAAGATCTCTTGGCCAATATGGTTGTCTGAGAACACTAATCAGAGCTTTCACTACACTGTTGTAGTGGTATTGAGAACACAGAAATGAACCACACATGCATGTACATGCCTGAAAACGTGAAATCATTGAATAGCAGAATATAAGGAAGGACCTAAAAATTGTTATAGAGTTGAACCACTGGGGTATACAGTGGGTCAATACTCTAAGTTAATATCATTTTAGAATTTAGTATCCTACCAATTAGAAATGAGAAATCTGATGCTTCCACATCAGATTAGTGGAAATCAGATTAATAGAGGAATGGAAATCAATGATTTCCATTAATGTCCTCATTGTTAGAATTGTGTGGCTTATATAAGTATAGAAAAATAAATTCAGTTATTTAGCTTAAGTCATATTTGATGGCCTTTTGGGGAACTACCTCATGATTCAAGAATCTTAGTCCATTCTCTGGCCAAAAAAGTTATAGCACAAGTGCCAATGTTAACAATATCAGTGGAACAATGGGTAAAATACTTCAGACTTCTTGAAGCATGATGTTTATGCCCAAGCTTATTCCCAACTAAAGTGGGGACTTCTTGGATTCAGAGTCAATTTTATCTACCATATATCTATCATATTTTGTGGATGGTATATTTTATTGCAAATTTTGTTTTTCAATGCTATTATATAATTTGGCTTACTTAGCAATATGTCATTTATTAAAAAATAAAACAAATGTTTTTCATTTCTCACCACATTGTGACCCTGTAATACTGTTTTTCATATTAGAAAAATAAGACTTTTTGTCCATCAAACTGTTGAAGATATGTGTCAGCAAGAGAATATTCTCTGAACCATGAAGAAAGATGTCAAAATTCACACTATTGCCTAATTACACATTTTCTCCAAACATATTCCCCAAAGCTCTACAGTGTTTGTAAATTGTCTGTTACATATTAATAGGAGAACACATAGAAATTAACTCTTTAACATAATTATGATAAATAAATATGGGAGATATAATTATAAAAAATCATTATTTTAGTTTCTCAATGAAGTCGTGTTCCTAATGCAAATATTAACTGCTACAAGGCAAAAGTATACCTTGAAAAGAATACTTAATAAACACAGGAGGAAGGGAAAGGCCAACAGTTTCATTATTATACTGTGTGTATTTTGAAGTTTTAAAAGTAAACCATATTTTAAATGCCATAGACTAGCTTATAATTTAAAGAAACTAAAAATCAAAGAATATAGTGAAATATTTTTCTGTATAATATGACTACCATTTCTATTATTCTAAATTATCTGTGATTTTCTATTTATTTTTTAGTTTTTGGTATTCTTATGTCTTCTATTTGAGTTCTTTTCAAAGCCCAGCATATTTGTGGGCATGTATCTTAAAGTTAAATATAGTATTTAGCTTAATAGGATGCAAAATACTCTTTAGTATACCTGTACTGTTGCCATAGTGTCCAAGTCTTTAAAAAATGGTAATTTCTCAGAGTTAATTATCCTTTACATTGATAATCATTATACCGAAAAAAGCTATTAAGCGTATATTAGGAAAACAATAGATACTCAAAAGCTTGTGAGTTTAGGACCAGAAATGTATTATGAGGACCCGAAGGCTAAAAGAAGCACAGGAGGAGGACAGAGAGAGGTTTGAGCTGCAGATTAATTAATTCTCAAATGACTCTATTTACACAAAGGGAATTTTGTGGAAATCATTAGGGACTTGGGGGTTGCTTTCTAAGCTATGAAGATACTCAAACCTGAAAATCTCCTCCTGTAACTTTCTCCTTCACTTGACACTTTTGAAAGGAATGTCTGCTATGACGGAGAAAGGCAATGAGCTGACTGTAATTATCTTTTAAATCAGAATAGACTCTGCTTCCCTAAGCTTGTAATTGACCTTTTTAATATTCTTTTACTGTGTGAGAGGCTTCATGAATTTCTTGTTTTCCTCCCCAACTTTAGCCTGTTTACTATGCTGTTTAATTACTGCGTATTTGCTATAGAACCTAGAGTAAATAAATATGTACAATCACGTAATTAAATTAGAATCTGCAATTATGATGTTATTGTGACACATAACTTTCTATTAAGCTTTGTCAAATGGGTTGTCCCAAGCATATACATTATGTTCAAAATCTCAATAGCTGACTTCTCCAATTTGTTCTTTTTCAAAACAATTGAATGATTGCTATACTTTCTGTGTTTCAAAGAAATGACCTTGTATGTCATTTGTAAGTGAGTTACATGTGCTCTCATCGGCTCCCTCTGGAATTCTACATGGTGAATGTTCAGCTCTGGCCATTCATAGAGTAGAATGGTCAAAAGAATATGGTGGATGGCACTGCAAGTGACAGCTCAGCTGTGTGACAGACTTCCTGTGGAATAATAAAGGGTAGATTTATCAGGATATTAATGAAGGCAAACTCAAGATGTGCGAACACCTTCAATCCTGGGGGAGGGCCCCACCGTGGTCTTAGCATAGTTGCAGAGTCAGTGAAATTTCCTGTCTCTTTCCAATTGGACTTTCCTCCCAATACCTTTTCTCACATTGGATGGTATTGGGTAGCTACGAGTTATCTTTTGTATCTGGCTAAGGCATAACTGAGCTGAGAATACATGTGTTGGGTTTGATGGGACGTATTTGTATGGTTTTTAGTCACTTCTACATAGAAGTACAGGAGTGCTAACTCTCCTGGCACAGCAATGACTTCCTGGATACTCCCACTGTCCTTTGTGCCAACTGACCGGGCACCTTGACCCAAAGGTGTCAGGTGATTCGAAAAGGGGTTTTGGAATGTTCTAATAAAATAAAAAATTATTAGACTCAAGTTCGATGTATATGATAGGTCCCTTCTTTAAAGAACTGAGAGAAATTTTAGATTAAAAATGCATAAAACTGAAACAAAGTCATCAAAGTGATGAAATCAACAGAAATTATGCTAACATTGACATATAATTATAGCCAGAATTTTTAAGAGCATTGCAAAAGCAATAGTTGAGAGGGAGTGATCAATTTTTAATGGAAGTAGTGTATAAGTTCCTGGATTGAACCATATGACTGAACGATATGAGCACATTGGGCAAATATTAAAATTTCTTGATGATTTAACGTAAAATACTAATAATATAGCAACAATAATAAGATACATATTATGCCTTTATATAGAGGTTATCAATGACAAACTGGTTAGTCAATATCATCAATGTAAAAACATGTAGTCACAGTGAAAAAGACACAATGCTTAAAAATAAAAAGATTAATTTTTCAAATGTGAGGTCTATTATGAAATATACTTATTAACAATGATTTCAGAAGTTTGAAGTTAACTTTTATAAAGTGTCAATAATACAAAATTTTATCAACCAAGGTAGAACAAATGTCATGAAATGATAGTCTACATTTTTGTATGGTTCACGTGCCAAAAATGATCTTCATTTTTAGATTACTGGGGGGGAAGAGATATATGACACATGCAAATTATATACAATTCAAAATTCAGGCTCCATAAATAAGTTTTATTGGAACACAGCCATGCTCATTCATTTACGTTTTGTC
Organism: Colobus angolensis palliatus; assembly: GCF_000951035.1. Lineage (NCBI taxonomy): Eukaryota > Metazoa > Chordata > Mammalia > Primates > Cercopithecidae > Colobus > Colobus angolensis. The sequence goes on along the minus strand of NW_012114932.1, from coordinate 11,382,332 downwards.
TATTGCTGCTTTTGTGTTACGACGACAGAGATTAAGTAGCTACAACAGCGACTGCATAGTCCTCTAGGCATACAATATTCACTATGTAACCCCTTATAGAACAAGTTGGCCAGACTCTGATGGTATAGCAGAGACTGAATTTTCTCCATAATAAATGGTATTATCAAAATGTTTGTTGCAGACCGGGCACGGTGGCTCATGCCTGTAAACCCAGCTCTTTGGGAGGCTGAGGTGGGTGGGTTGCCTGAGTTCAGGAGTTTGAGACCAGCCTGGGCAATATGGCGAAACGCTGTCTCTACCAAAAATACAATTAGCCAGGTGTGGTGGCATACGCTTGTAGTCCCAGTTACTGGGGAGGCTGAGGCACGAGAAGCACTTGAACCCAGGAGGCAGAGGTTGCAGTGAGCTGAGATTGGGCTACTGCACTGCAGCCTGGGCAACAGAGTAAGACTCTGTCTCCAAAAACAAAAAGCAAACAAAAACACACACAAAAAAACACTTTGTTATATAAAGAGGTGATTAATGAATATCAGCCAAAATATGTAAGAAAAAGGGTATGACAGTATTGAAACAGCTAATTTCATAAGCATAACTTGTTATCCTTTTAGATTTTATATTTGTAATATTTATACACCCTTTCAAACTTTTCTCATTCTAAATACTCACTTTCATGTCTAATTTTGTATTTGTAGTTTTGTCTTTTTCTTAAACATCACCCTCCTAAATTATTTAAGTTCTACGTCCAACAAAACTAGATGCACCACTTTATTATTAACTCTACTTTCTGACTGAAGTGTAGCTTGAATGCAGTTCTCATGCTACGTGTCTATCCTATTTATAAACATCACACATTAGATTGAAATTAGTTTTCAGAAGGCAAACAAGCATCAAGGGTGAAATTCAAAAAAAGAATTCTGCTAAATGTTTTACCTCATTAGAACTTGACCCCCTGCTAAAACTTTCTCAAATATTGTTCCTAAACAGTGGAAACTACTGGTTTGAGTCTTGGAATGGCACGTTATTGCTCAGAGGGATTTTTATGACTAGTTTTAAAATGGAAATGCCAACAGGTTTAATTATGGTACTGCTGTAGAGGGTATAGCACATTAACATTATTGCATGAAAAAATGTCAATCTGCTCTGGGAATATATTGAGCACCTTTAATATTTTCATTTGCATTTACAAAAATTCACATTTAAAATTTTCATGAAAGCTAAATAAGATTTGGCTGAGAAATGCCCTCTCAAGGTCTTTCAGTCTGAAATTCCTTACTTTAGAAAAGATGATAAGAGAATTAGAAAAATTATGATTATTGATACAAATCAAATGGGCTTGTCATTCTTCACTATGGCTCTGCAGAGTATCATACTTGATGCATTTTTCTGGGGGGCAAATAGTGTTATAATGGGCTGAACATTCAATTTAGGCATTTAAGAGAAATGCAGCCATAGATATTTAAATGACTCAGGATAGTGCTGTAATAAAGCTAGATGGAGCCATTGGCTAAGGTATCTTGGGCCAAGTTGTTTTCTTTTTCCTTTTTTAAAAGTCAATATATGGCAGAAAACAATTGTTATATAAGTAGACTCTTCCTGTATCTGCTAAAATGTTGATTCCATGCTACTGTAGAAAGTATTCTCATCTGAGTTTTAGCATTCTCCAAGACACCAGGTGGTTATGAACGTCCTGGACTGGCCCATTGCTACTGACAAAGACTCTGATTGACCACACTCTAGCATGGCTTCTAGAAGCTTAAGGTCACGTCCTTAGGATGATTCAGGCATCCCTCCTCTTACAATGTTCACCTGAAAAAGTTTGCAATTATCAATGATTTCTCTGTTCTTTGAGATATAAATGTTCTACCACACAAAAGTGGCTCCTCAAAGGCCTGGGAGCCATCTCTTTGAAATGCAAACATCCCAAGAGGTAAGTCCTAATCTCTTGTCTCTGAGTCCCCATGGGAGGGAAATGGTGGGCACCTTGCTCTAATTCTCACCACTTACTCCTGTCACAAAGATACAAAAAGCTTGTTTCTCCTCCAGATAAATGCCAATTAGCAAACTCAGATGGCCTGGTCAATTCTTCTCTCACTCCTTGCTCTTTCGTGCTTACACTGGTTTCTCTCCCATATTGCAATAGTTATCACAGAACAAAATCTGTCTTTACCACTTTTAACTAATGTCTGGCTTTATCTCTGACACTGCATTAATTCAAATTTGCTAATGATGATTCTGTATAACTTTTTATTTCTTAAGAGTCATAGCAAGAAAGGACTCGGAGCCCATTTTTTTTCCACTCTCTCTTACAACAGACATTGAAGCTTAAAAAGATTATTGACGCATAAGTCAGTAACTGTGGAGCTGAGATTAGAAGACAGTGTTTCTGACCCTCCCCTCATGCTCTTTCCATTGCCAAGTCCATGGTATTGGTGCAGAATTTTACTCTCCACAAAATCACTTTTATGCTATAAGGAGGGATATGGTCTTGATAAATTCTTTAAAATAGCTTCTGAGATTTTTTTTAAAAAGCTTTATTTTTTAAGTTAAGTGCACAGTTTTACAGAGAGTATATGAAACAGGACCTATACTTATGCTAAACAACAAAAATAATTTGAAATTTCTTAAATTAGGTAATGAAATTCAAGAATTGTATCAATATAGTGTTCACTGAATTAGAGATTCCTCCCCCACACCCACTGGGCCAACACTTAGGGCCAAGATAAAGATTTAGCTCAAAATTATAGCAAATGTTAGAGTGTATTAGAACTCTTCTGATGCATAACTAATTTCAGAGCTAAAATGCAATTGTTCTGTTTTCTCATGTATTTTTTCTTTTATGATTTTTATATCCCTTCAGAATAAGACTTAGTTTTGAAATATTTAGCATCAGCAGTGGGACAGATCTAAAATTCTTTGATTCTCTTAAATCCATTATAAATATGAGTAAGCAAACTAAATTAAGTTACCAAAAAAGACCTTTAGGGAAAAAAGAAAAGAAATAAGAAAATGAGTTTTTAAAATAGAGATGTCTGCACTTTCGTTCTTACTCTAAATATGTGAAAATAGCAAATAATAGTCTACTAGGCAATGTATGCCATTCACTGCATCTAACTGTGCTTTAAACAACTCTGTCTTGGCCATACACTGCATTTCTGCAGGCATGGGAGTGATTAGGAAGAAAATGGTACAATTGCAGGGAAAGGCAAAAAACAGCTGTTCTAATGGTTTAGAATTGAGATCAATGATGACACAGTTCAATTACAGCATTAGTTCCTGATGTCAGAGAGGGGTTAAAAATGGATCATAATGACTCTTTAGTAGATAAATTTGGAGCAATTAGAGTTCTGAAAATGTCTCTTTATGTAACAAAAATAAAATTGCTCTTAAATGATCTGTGCTGCAGAACCTGTTTCTTTTGCATGACAGAAGCTAATCAATTGCTTCTCAATGTGGACTTAATCAAATGAACTTCTAAACCCCAAATCTCAAGTAAGGATAGACTAGATTTTAAGTTAGTCCAAACTGCAAGCATTTTAAAAGGTTAGTAAGTAAATATGTAATGGAAAACAAAAACAAAAACAAAGGTAAACTTCATTAAATAACCTAGTACAGTTCCTTGCACACAGTAGGCATTACATGAATGCTTGTTGAATTAAATTTTTTATTTCTTTCTTAGACATGCCTGAAGTATACATATTAGTTAAATGTCAGACATGCCAAACAATTATTGTAGGTCAACTGTATTATCCCCAAATATTACCATTTATCTTTTGTTTGATACAGACATAAGTGGAATAAGTTTAACTGAACTAAACCGGCACAATTTTTATTATAGATTTGGTGGGCTAAAACTGTTATTTTCTAAACCCAGATCTGCAACTTGTTGCTGAGTTCCTAGCCTGGTAGCAGTGCTGAAGCCAAAACAGTTATCACCTTTTTGCTATGTCTACTGCTAGAATTATTGCACTGACATCTTTATTGCTTCATTTCAATCCATAGATAAATTTTAGGGAGAAAATTTAAACGAACTTGGTTATTTTTTGAGTTGCACAAATGAACACAAAGAAGCTTTGAATTACAGTCATTTCATACCAATTAGCAAAGCTTTCATCTTACTACTGTGACGCACATCGAGATCTTGAATATGCAAAAAGAAAAACAATGTTGTATTTCCTCGTTCTTCCCTTTGCATTAACCTGGTCATTTAGTTCTCTGTGTTTCTTACTCTCTTGCTCCTTTTGGATCTTTGTTTCTGTGCAGTCTCATTCTACCAGTTTTTCAGAGAATTTAAATTAATGTCAATATGGAGAAAGCATAAAGGAAGAACACATATATCTTGTAGCATTATTGTTTGTTGATGCTATATGTCATGTAAAATTCTCTGTATTTTCTCTAACGGGTGTAGGAGTTTTCTCTTGCTCTTAAAAGTTTTGAAATCGCAGGGTGCGGTGGCTCATGCCTGTAATCCCAGCACTTTGGGAGACCGAGGCAGGCGGATCACGAGGTCAGGAGTTCGAGATCAGCCTGACCAACATGGTGAAACCCCATCTCTACTAAAAATACAAAAACTAGATGGGTGCACGCCTGTAATCCCAGCTACTCAGGAGGCTGAAGCAAGGAGAACTGCTTGAACCCAGGAGGTGGAGGTTGCAGTGAGCCGAGATTGCACCACTGCACTCCAGCCTGGGTGACACAGTGAGACTCCGTCTCAAAAAAAAAAAAATTTTTTTTGAAACCGTATATATCATTGTATTGCAATGGCAGAGGCAAATTAGCAGAACTTATATTTAATGATGAATTTAATGTTTCTGACATGTTCATAATCTCATTGTAGACACATAACAATACTTAGAGGTAGATATTATTACTCTTTGTTTGCAGACGAGGAAACTGAGGCTCAGAAAATTTAACCAAGTTGCTCATTTTTGCACAGTTGATATTTTACAGTTGGCTAGACAACTTAAAGAGGTAAAGTAGGGGTAGCTTTCATAAATTTTAAACACTACTGATATGCTAAGAACAAAATACAGATTCCTAATGCTTTGACATTTACATAATATTTCAAGAGAAAAAATATTTAATTTTAAGAAAATAGTTTTTCTATGAATTTTATTTTTGAAGGGTTTTAGAAAGGTTATGCATTGTCAATCTCCCTGTATTTATAACAAACACATGCGTCTAGCCTATTTTTAAAGACTTTATATTGTTACTACTTGAGAGACTCCGGAGATTGAGTTTATATACAGCCAGAGGAGCTCAGTTCTTCCTTAGGGCCTGGTTCACCCATAGTATACAATGTAATTACGTGAATTTCAGAGCCAAGGTACATTGCAACCAAATATTGTGAAACTTAATGGACTAACTCAGATTTGTCTTTTATCTTCAGAATGATATTTTTCAAAAGTGTAAATTTCCTTTTTCAAGACTTGGAACCAACCCAAATGCCCATCGACGCCTGACTGGATAAAGAAAATGTGGCACATATACTCCATGGAATACTATGCAGCCATAAAAAAACAATGAGTTCATGTCCTTTCCAGGGACATGGATGAAGCTGGAAACCATCATTCTCAGCAAACTAACACAAGAACAGAAAACCAAACACCGCATGTTCTCACTCATAAGTAGGAGTTGAACAATGAGAACACATGGATACGGGGAAGGGAACATCACACACCTGGGCCTGTCAGGGGCTTGTGGGCAAGGGGAGTGATAGCATTAGGAGAAATACCTAATGTGGGTGATGGGGTGATAGGTGCAGCAAACCACCATGGCACATGTATAGCTATGTAGCAAACCTGCATGTTCTGCATATGTATCTCAGAACTTAAAGTATAATTAAAAAAAAAAAAAAGAAAAACATGACAAAGATGCCTCCACCTGCACTCTTACGATTCAATATTATAGATGTCAGGAAAGACAAAAACTAAGATGTGATCATTTACCAAGGGGGGGCTTAATTTTTTTACCTGTGGGTTTAAGGCTACTTTCTAACATAAGTAAAACTGGTCCTTTTAGTTAATTTTGGTTTCTGTATCTACATTCATACATGAAAATTTCCCTTGTTAGACTCACAATACTTTGAATGTTTGACTGCTTTTCGGTTGTCAAGAGTAAAGGAGAAAGTCATTTAGATTTATGGTGATTATCATAACTATGATTTGGGAACAAGCACACAATATAGGATATACGATGTTAGTTCAGTTAAGCAATCACTTAGAGGGAAGCTGGTATGTTCCAGGTACTATGCTAGGACATAGAGCTATAAAAATGGAAAAGACGCATTTCCTGCTCTCAAAGATCTCTCAAGGTAGTGGAGAGTTAGACATACTAAAATCATAAGAGTCAGATGAGCGGAGAGGGGATTTAAGAGGAACATTGATACCTAACATGGTGGCATATGGCCCATCAACCTTCCCAGCCTTGCTGTCCAGGTGTTCCTCCAGCACTCTTCTTCATAAACTCTGAACACTTTAAAAAGGACACGCATATCTGCAAGAGTTACGTGAAAATGCTTCAGTGACATTTTGGTTGCTCAGCTCCCCAAGGCTAGAATGCTGTTTCTTTTTGTCTGGGAAATATTTCCTCTTCAGCCATTCTTGTAGCTTCATACAGAAAGAGGAGGAACTGTCAGATCAGTTAGCTCGACAGGGTGGTATTTTGCTGTCAAATTAATTTCATACCTTTGTGCTACAAGGCATTTCCTTGACTGGCCCAGGAGAGTCCATGAGCAGAAATGACTGGATCTCCTAAAGCGTTCATTCTCACATCTGGCTCCATCTTTTCTGAGAGTCCATACTGTGAGCCAGTGTATGAGAAGAGAAGGAGGGATTGGATTGATGAAGTAGCTGGATTCCATGCATTATTGCACATGGGTCTGCCCACCAGCCTAGCAACAATTCCACCCAAATCACCTTGCTATGATAGGTTATGACCTCTATAGCATCTACAGATATAGGTATAAAATCCTATATATAGGATCTCAGAGCAAGCTTTGAAGAGTAAGAGATAAAATAAGTAAGACCATCAATAAAAAAACACTAACAGAGGGTTTCAGAGCCACATTCTAAGATTAACGGAGGAAATAAATAAAGCAATGGATGGAAAATATTTGCTCTATTGTCTAGCTTTTTATGCCCATCATTTTCCAGGTCTTTCTCTTTATCCCACCAACACGTTTAACAGATATAACATTTATGTAAGTATGAAACAGCTGTCTGTGAGGATATAACACCCTCACCTCCCACATTATGCCACCAAAGATGCAGCTCATATTCCTAAGGGAAGCTGAATTGGAAGAGATAGAGTGTGTGTGTTACCCCCATGATTTTCTATGGGACACAGGGATGTGCAGAATCCTAGAAATGTGTCAGCTAAATAGTCTGGTTGAACATGCTGACTGAGAGTCTGGGTAGCACAAGTGGTTAGTTAGCTCAGTAACTCAGTGCAGCTGAAAGTAAGTATGTGAGCCGATGATGCAAATAATATTTGCTTCAATTATAGCAGCTGTCTCAGTACTAGTCAATCTTAGTAGTTTCAGGTAATAATGCCTTTTTAATATACCAATTGTATGCCTTGAGTTTCCTTCTCCTTTTCCCTTCTCTTAGATCCTAGTCCAGTTAGAATCCTCTCCTTTGGCAGCATGGGCTCCAGAGGTTAAATAACAATTGAACTCTATCTCATCCTTCTCAGAATGTCTTGCTATTCTGAGAAACTATAGATGGTTCTTCAAAGTTGATCAAATATAATCCCAGTGGAAAGCTACTAGAATTGTGAGTTCAGCCTTTATGATAAGTGGCTACTCTGTCTTTATAGCAATAGTGTATATAAAAAAATCCCTGTTGCATTTCCCATATGTATGATTCAATAGGAATTGAGTAGACTTTGTAGGGGAGAGTTGTCTTGAAATCTTTTGAATTAGATATGATCCAAAAATCAATGTAGTAACATGGGTTTATTCCACTGGAACATCTCTGTGCACTACAAGTTCTTTGAGGCAGAGACCCTGCCTTATAAATCTTTGAACCCCCCACAGAGTCTGGTACCCTACTTTTAACAGGAAAGATTCTTAATAAATAATTGCTGGTAACACATATGTACTTTTGAAGCAATGTTTTCTTACTTTGAAGAATGAGTTATCTCAGTAATTTTAGAAGAGTGAAACACAATACTTATTTTATTATAATCTCTTGCACCAACTGCTTCAAATTAGTTTCATCAGCATCTTTTAAAAAAATGTTTGTAAAAAACCATCAATAAATCCAGCCTCAAACTTCCCTTCAGAGTTAATGCAATCTGTTTGGGGAAGATAAGAATGAGGATATTTTGCAATTTGTAAAGTGAAAACTCACTCAATCTAGATTTGGCCCTTGTCAACCATATACACACTGGTTCTTCCTACATCCTAGAATAGAATTATTAAGGATAGAACTGCTGTGTCGTCTAATGTGAAGAAGTTTGCCACGTGCATTCCTCCTCACCCCCAGAAGTCATTATTTCTGAAATGATTGAATTATAATATGTTTCTTCTCCCTCCTGCTATCTAATGCAGTTTTACCTCCTTTGAATGTCTTAATGTTACTGAAAATTCTGTGTGTGTGAGCTGAATTTTTTTTTTTTTTTTTTGAGATGGAGTTTCACTCTTGTTGCCCAATTTGGAGTGCAAAGACACGATCTCAGCTCGCTGTAACCTCCGCCTCCTGGGTTCAAGCGATTCCCCTGTCTCAGCCTCCTGAGTAGCTGGGATTACAGGCATGTGCCACCAGGGCCAGCTAATTTTGTATTTTTAGTAGAAACGGGGTTTCTCCATGTTGGTCAGGCTGGTGTTGAACTCCCGAGCTCAGGTGATCCACCTGCCTCAGCCTCCCAAAGTGTTGGGATTACAGGCGTGAGTCACCGCACCCGGCCAGATCTTTTAAAACTATTCAAAATACACTTCTGTGATGCTGTGTTAGCAGTGCTATCACACTCTGACATTTGACTTTTCCCTTTCTCTTTATTTTTCCCTTTACTATAATCCCAATTTCTTAGCTAGAAGAAAGTTCACAAGTTTAGGATTAAAGCCAGTGCTTTAACCTAGACCATTCACCTGGAGAAGATGAAGGAACAGTTGAAGTAACTTCTGCTCTCTCTCTTCTATAGGAGATTGCCCCCCCACACACACACATGCATACACACATACGTGTAATATGGCCTGCCCCGTCTTCTTCAACCTAACAGGAATTTGGGATTCCCCATCTGATGGGCGCTCACACAATGATCTCTTTCATACACAGGGTGGTAATTTCACTCTAAACACTTCAATTATTTATAAATGGATCTCAGAGACAGCAACTAGCAGCTGGGCTATAGAAGCGGCTCTGACTGAGGCGTGGCCAGTAGAACCACATGTCACTTTAAACAGTGTTATTAATATTTATGTGACTTGATCAGCTAGTTTAGATGCAGGTCTTCCCCGGGCTGTGTGGAAGAAGCCTTCCTATTTTCGCTCGCCTGTAATTATAGGCTGATTCTTTTCTTTGTCAAACTTGAGGGGTAATCGAAGGTCAGGTTCCTGGGATGAAAAGTGTGCCAGACACATCTAAGCTATAATGCCTTCACCACTCTTCCGTCAGCTCTTTGGAGTCAATTAAAACTTAGGTCTGGAAGTAGAAAATCTAGAAGCCCAAACTGTCAATCTTGGACAAAGGTCTGGTTTTAACTTTTAACAGGGTGAAATTGATTATGTAAACAGCACTAAATAATCTAGGATAAGGTGAACTACCAAAATAGATTAAGATATTCAGGTAAATGAATTTACAGCTTTAAAAGAGAAATACATACATTGATACATACCTACGGATATAAATAGATATGCATGTGGTAGATCATCAGTGTACCTAAAGGGCACTGCTGCACACTTCAGGTCTCTCTTGCTTCCTGAAAAATGTCTTCTTTGCTCTCAAGAACAATACATTTGTATAACAATCTAAAGCAAGATCCTTCCTGCTCCATAATCTATTCACGAAAAAGCATATAGCATTAGTTTCTGAGAGCTCCGTAATTTCTCAAGTCAAACGTTGAAAAGGTCCAAGTCTAGTCCTGGTGAAACAATGGTGATTCCTTTGGAAAAGATGATGCGCATTTGGTTCAGAATCTGTCTTCTGCATTTCCTATCTGGTGATGTGCCTGACAATGGTGGTTCATCAGCTCAACGCTGGCAACCTTGAGCCTGTGGGGTGACCGCCATTAGAGGGCAGCACAGCTACATTTTCTTAGTCGTGAACCTGAGGAAACAGATGATGCATGCATTCCTTGCACAATTCTTCATGATTGAAATAATGGTCTCAGCCACAAGGCATTTTTTTCTCCCTCCGCATTTGGCCTGATTGACAGTAGAAGCTCATAGTAACAAATGAAGCTGTATCAGTAAAATGTCAGCGGAGGAACAGAATTTAACTTTTGTGAAAAGATGTATTTCCTTATATTAAAATCACTCCATTTAGTACCTTCTTCTTTCTTAACCAAACATTTGACCTTTCTGATACAGTTTTCTCATTATTATATGTCCCTTTGTGTGTGTGTGTGTGTGTGTGAGAGAGAGAGAGAGAGTGTGTGTGTGTGTGTGTGTGTGTGTGTAGTTTAGAAATTTTAAGCAAACAAATTATTTCCCACCTAACAAAGTCCAAATTCCCAAATCTTCCATGACCCAGCACTATAGCAAAAAGAGCAATTGTGAAAAGACAGGTTTAAACACTTAAGAACTAATGACCTGAAATAATGACAAATCACCTTGCATGTTATCTCATTATGTTAGCAATGGACGTCTTAGCTAGAGCTGCCAGGGAGATGAGCTCTGGGTAAATAATCCATAATTACAGTAGAGTAGATGAAGATTGATTGATAAAGGGAAGTTTTTATCCTTTGGGATCAAAGAACTTTTCCTTTGACTTTGCTGATGAATTAATTGTTACAGGATAAAAAAAATGGACAGTATTAATGCTGTACAATTAAAATACTCTCTACCTGAGAACTTGACTCAGTAGATCAAAGACTGTCTCAGGAGTAGGAATGAACTCAGCAGCTGAAGGGGTGGAGCACAGAGCACAGTCAGTGCCCCAGAACCCAGAGTGACCTAGTGTTCGTTCCACAGGCCAGCAGGCCAGAAACTGGAGTAATGAGATAATCAGCTTAGTCTTTAAACAACCAAAGCCAACATTTTCCCCAATTCTTGCTCTTTTCCCTTCCTTTTCTCTGACCTCCCAAGGATCTGCTTTCTGCTGAGGCGAGGCTTGACAGAAATAATTCAAGATGCTGAATTTGAAAACAGAAACATATTTTACATGTAGAAAGATAAAAAGAATCAAGTTAAGCTGGAGAGTGGTTGCAGATAATTAGCATGTATGCAGGTTCTTCACACTGAACATAGACAGGTATTTGCTTTTGTTTTTTGTGGAGTGGGAATAAGGGGTAATAGGTGGCGACTTTTGATTGGGTGCCGGAGGCTTGAATATGTACCACCAAGGGAAATATAAAAGGTCAAGGAAATATTCAGTGCACATTCTAGAGATTGAATAAAAGCTTGTATTACTGGATTAACTTTTCAATCAACCAATCTAACTGTTAGTCAGGACCAATGTTCTCATTTTCTTCCTACTTACTTTGACACCATTTTTGACTCAAGTACTAAGAGCTTTGGCAGAATTGTGCTTTAGGGAGCTTGACAGACAGTGAGAAACAGAAACACAGACACACGCACACACGCACAACTTGACTCACTGTAATTTTCACTGCCACTTTCAATCAGCACCACTATTTTTAATCATTAACTTGCATAGTCTATGATCTTAAAGCAGATTATACCGTTGCATTACTCTATATTAACAGCACCATAATTTATGCTAATAGGTCTGATTAACTGGGTAGGGTAGCCTGTGTCTGAACACAAGGTCAGGTGCATTCGAGTGATGCCAGACATCCGAGCACAATTCTTAGGGGTGGGGAGTTTGGCTATGATGTGTGACAGTGATGAGTGACTTAGCAGGAAGAGATGGAGGGTTTGGTGAGCAACTTGGGCATCAGAGCACTGTCCCAAGACTCTTTTTACCAAGCAAGCCACAGATTGGTACCTACGTGGGAATAATGCTGGACACTTTACCCATTGCATCATTTATGACACTTACTGTTTACTTTTCTTTCCCGTTAGACTAAAATCTCTTTGTGGCCAGAGGCAATATATTAGTTTTCTAGGGCTGTCATAACAAATACCACAAACTGGTGTGGTGTTTGTGTGGCTTAAGCACAAACATTTGTTGTCAACTGTAGTATCGATATTGGAGGCCAGAAGTCTGAGATCAATGTGGCAGCAGGGTTGGTTCCTTCTGAGGAGTGGGAAGAGTAATCGGTCCCATGCCTCTCCTCTAGCATCTTGTGGTTTGCTGGCAATATTTGCTGGTCTGGCTTTTAGAAGGATCACTCCAATCTTAGCTTTGATCTTCTCCTGGAGTTCTCCTTGTGTGTTAACATTGTCTTCTCTGTATGTATCTGCCCCCAAATTTCCGCTTTTCATAAAAACACCAGTCATACTGGATTAGTGGTGCACCACTTCAATCTGGCCTCATCCTGATATAAGTAATGACATCTGCAATGACCTATTTCCAAGTAAGTTCACATTCTGAGGTACTGGGGCTCATGACTTCAAGTGAGTTTTTTGCGGGGAGGATACAATTCGACCCGTAACAGGCAGAATCATGTTCAATATTGTATATTTAATTTATTTAAATATAGCCTTGCAGTTGGCCCTTTATCTGCTCAGAGTTAAACATAATATTATTTTAAAAGGTGTAATGGAAATACTTCCATGATGGTTTATGCGTTTTTAAAATTTCTAATTGGAATAGTGTAATTTTCTAAATAGTGTAACTCTAAACAGTGTAGGTCTTGGAATTAACATAACAATCAATTGAGACAATCAGGGAATATTACTTTCCTTCCCTGTCTTTGACATAAGAGCTCTTCAGTAAATCCAAACCTCCACGGCATCCCCACTAAGCAGATTATAAGACTTAATAATCCTCAGTATCACCAAGTTCTCTTTGTCTTTAAATCCCCCAGGCTTCAGATTAAGTTGCTTCCTTTTGTATCTGCCTTCATGGAAACAAAGAGCAGTTGGCCAATGTGTTTAGTAGAAGAATCTTTATCTACCTGATAAACATTATTAGGTTTCCTCTTTACGTTTTATCCACTAAATGATCATCTAACATTCACACAGGTTCTATTTGCACTCTTCATTGTCTTTGTGGCTTTTGCAAAAGTTATCCAGGATCTTCTGACACTCTTAGTTATCTCAGTACTAGAGACCATTTCTAAGCAGGATGTAAGAAAATAAATTGATTGGACTTCAAGGAGCAAGATGAATACAGAACTTCAAACAGTGGGGTAATTACTTATATTTGGGACACACGTGCCACATACATTTGCCCAAGTACAAAATATTGATTACAAAGTGTGCATGTGGGATGGGTGTGCCAAAGCCATCCACAGAGGCACTCTACTGGCTTCCTGCTTGCTGTTTTGTCTTTCATTCTTTTTTTCTTTTTCTTTTTTTTTCTTAGAGGTAGTCTCACTCTGTTGCCAGGCTGGAGTGCGATGGCGTGATCTCGGCTCACTGCAACCTCTGCCTCCTGGGTTCAAGCGATTCTCCTGCCTCAGTCTCCTGAGTAGCTGGGACTACAGGCACACGTGACCATGCTCGGCTAATTTTTGTAATCTTAGTAGAGACAGGGTTTCACCATATTGACCAGGATGGTCCCAAGCTCTTGACCTCGTGATCCGCCCACCTCAGCCTCCCAAAGTGCTGGGATTACAGGCATGAACAACCACGCCCACCCTTTGTCTTTCATTCTTATTTCCCCTCTGTCCAGTCATCATGGTCTCATTACTTGCTCACTTAATCAATTGTGTAACTGGATAGTCAGAAAACAAATGCCTCCTTCCAGTATCTCATTCCCCACATTCAACCCTTGAAATGAGAAGGGCAGAGTTTCTAAAAGGCCATTTGGGGTGGTGTATTAGTCAGGGTTCTCTAGACTAACAGAACTAATGGGATAGATGTATATATGAAGGGGGAGTTTATTAGGAGAATTGACTCACACGATCACAAGGTGAAGTGCCATAATAGGCTCTCGGCAAGCTGCGGAGCCAGGAAGCCAGTCTGAGTCCCAAAACCTCAAAAGTAGAGAAGCTGATAGTGCAGCCTTCAGTCTGTGGCTGAAGGCTGGAAAATCCCTGGCAAATCACTGGTGTAAGTCCAAGAGTCCAAAAGCTGAAAAACTTGTAGTTTGATGTTCGAAGGTAGGAAGCATCCAGCACAGGAGAAAGATGGAGGCCAGAAGACCTATCCAGTCTAGTCTTTCCTCGTTCTTCTGCCTGCTTCTACCTGGCCGTGCTGACAGCTGATGAGATGGTGCACACCCAGATTGAGGGTGGGTCTGCCTTTCCCAGTCAACTGACTCAAATGTTAATCTCTTTTGGCAACAGGCTCACAGACATACCCAGGAACAATAGTTTGCATCCTTCAATCCAATCAAGTTGACACTCAATATTAACCATCACAGACAGGATCGTAAGAAATTAAACTGATAGAAGGGCATTAGAAGCCAATGTGTTTCAGGAGATTTGGGATATCCAGACACTAGGAAGAAGAAACGGGTTTATTGTTCTCAGGAGTAGCTGAGACCAGCCTCCAGTTACCCAGCTTCCGCGTGAAGGTCCCTGAGAAGCCGGGGGTTGGGGGGTGTAATAGGAATGGAGGTGATGGTAGTGGGAGCAAAACACTAAAATTTGTATCCTAGAGAGGTGAGGGAAATTTGCATGAAAGTAATACAGCCACCCATCTTCAAGCACCATGGATAAGAAAAGACGGCCTTTCTGCAGATATTCTGGACCATGTGTGCACCACAGGAAATGCAAACATTTGTTAGATGGGGAAAGACCAGTCTCAAAAATAGCTAAGATAGAACTTACTGCCATCCTAGTGGGATGGTTTCTTTATTTTTTATCCTTTCTTTTCTTTCTTCTTCTTTTTTTTTTTCCAGAGCCTCTATTGCCTAGGCAGGAGTGTACTGGCATTATTATAGCTCACTGCAGCCTCAACTTCCCAGGCTCAAGGTAATCTCCCACCTCAGCCTCTTGAGTAGCTGGGACTACAAGTGTGCACCACCATGCCCAGCTATTTTAAAAAAAATTATTTTTTGTAGAGATGAGGTCTTACTATGTCAACAAGGCTGGTCTTGAACTCCTGGCCTCACATTTGAGAGGCCTCTTACCTTGGCCTCCCAAAGTGCTGGATTATAGGCATGAGCCACCATGTCTGGCTCCCCTACTGAGATGGTTTCTAAACATATAACATTTGATTTAAGGAGAGAGGAGAAAGTAACTTTTCTTTCTCTTCTTTTTTTTGACATCTAGCATTGCAGGATAAAATTCATGTCTATTAGTCAGCGTTTTCTTTTCCATTACCATGGTTACCAATGATGATGATGATAATAGCTGGTATTCATCAAACTATTGCTGTGTAACAGACACTAAGCTAAATGCTTTACATGAATCAATTTCACTTTCACAGTAGTTACTATTATTAATCCCTTTTTACAGGTAGAAAATTGAGGCTGGAGAATTTATGTAATTTCTTCACGTTTACAAAGCAATTAAGCACAAGAGTTGCATGAACTTGGACTCCCCATTCACCTCACCCTGTTCTGATGAAACTCTATATGCTATGCTGCCTTTATATTGATCAAAGTGTTGACAAATGAATGAGTATGCATCCAGAAGTAGGGCTGGACAATAATTTATCTCTTTTTTTTTTCACCCTAACCCTTAATTTGTGATTCTTGATTAATGGATACTTAATGAATCGAAAGAGAATTGGAAACAATTTTGCAAGGAAAGGAGAAAATAACTTTAAGATATATGAGAAGAGGGACACATAAAGAGATTGTGCTGATAAAACAAGTTATCTGTATGTACATGCTGATAAATTATAGATTGCATTATAACTCTTGTTATTCCTTGTATCCCTCCCTCTTTTCTAACACATCGTGTGATTTTCTCCTATTGCATTTCAGATTTCTACATATTATACCAGGAACTCTTAACACGATGGTGGAATGAGCTGGTGAGGACTGCTCCCTGCAAAGGAATAAAGCCAAAATTAAAATCTCTCATTTTTATGTTTCTCTCTCTCTCCTCTCTCTCTCTTTCTCTTTCTCTCTCTCTCTCTCAAACTTGACACAAGAAGAAAAATCACCAGGTGCCAGAAATGAAATGGAAGCTCAAAAACGATGCCATTCTGATCTAGTAGAGGAGTAGTTAGTGAATATTTTCTGTAAAGGGCCAGATAGCAAATACCTTAGGTTTTTGAGGTCATATGGTCTATGTTATAACGATTATAGCCCAGAAGAAGTAACAGACAATATGTATATGAATGAATGTAGCTGTGTAGCAATAAAACTTTATTTACAGAAATAGGCAGCAGGCCATAGAGTGCTGACCACTGTAATAACATTTAACAACCAACATAAGCCCGGAGTACGGTGTGGGGATTGGGATGTCAATGCCCACTGATATGGTTTGGCTCTGTGTCCCCACCCAAATCCCATCTCGAATTGTAATTCCCCACATGCTGAGGGAGGGGCCTGGTGGGAGGTGACCGGATCATGGGGGCGCTTTGTCCCATGCTGTTCTCTTGATAGTGAGGGAGTTCTCATGAGATCTGATAGTTTAAAAGTGGCAGTTTCCCTGCTCTCTGTCTCTCCTGCCACCTTCTGAAGAAGGTACTTGCTTCTCTTTCGCCTTCTGCCATGATTAAGTTTCCTGAGGCTTCCCCAGCCATGTGGAACTGTGGGTCAATTAAATCTCTTTCCTTATAAATTACCCAGTCTCAGGTAGTTCTTCATAACAGTATAAAAATGGACTAAATTACACCCACATGGGGGTGGGATACTGAGCTTTGGGCCAAGATGAAGTCTGGAACAAGAACTGAGACAGTTGCCTAAATCTGAGTCATCTAAAGTCCTAAACCATTAAGTAAAAGAAAAACACACTTTTTCTTTTTTTCCCCTTCCTTCCTTCCTTCTTTCTTTCTTTCTTTCTTTCTTTCTTTCTTTCTTTCTTTCTTTCTTTCTTTCTTTCTTTCTTTCTTTCTTTCTTTC
>NW_012114932.1:11319773-11365090 GCF_000951035.1 Colobus angolensis palliatus | reverse complement strand
CTCTCTCTCTTTCTTTCTTTCTGGACAGGGTCTTTCTTTGTCACCCAGGCTGGAGTGCAGTGGTGCATTCTTTGCTCACCGCAGCCTCCACCTCCAGACTCAAGCCATCCTTCCACCTTAGCCTCCCCAGTAGCTGGAAGTACAGGTGCATACCACCACACCCAGCTATTTTTTGTATTTTTTGTGGAGGTGGGGTTTCATCATCTTGGCCAGGCTGGTCTCAGACTCCTGAGCTCAAGTGATGTGTCCACCTTGGCCTCCCATAGTGCTGGGATTACAATCATGAGCCATTGTGCCTGGCCCTTTCTTTCTTTCTTTCTTTTAAATTGCATTGATTTGTTTGAAAAATCAGTTAATTGCACAGGAAACTAAAATAATTCACCGACTGGCCTAGGGAAATAGAAAAGAGGCTCTGGGTGACTGACACTCAAGGGCCTTGGTTGCAAACAATATTAATAACCTATACACTTCAAGCAGAAAAAAATATCAAAGAGGCCCAGACAACTGGAATCTGGAGCTCCCAGCCAGGTATAATGACCAACCCACTATAGGATGTCACTATGATCCTCAAGATTGGATACCAGAAGCTCCTCCTCTGTCTCTTCTCCTGGGGCCTCTGCTATCATGTTTGCCAGAATATTTATCCTCCTCTCACAGTGACTTCCCGTCTCTCCTTCCCCGAGTCAAAATATCTCATTATTGGAATCCTCACTACTGGTAGTCTAGAGATATGATTTTTGTTTTTCTACCTCGTAAGGGAGGAACTTTAAATGTGAGGAATTAATGCAATGTACAGAGGTTTTTCAAAGATGTTGGTTAGCCACAAATAATTAGAATCTATGAGGATGATGAGTTTTGGTGTGTGTCTGTGAGAAATTTTAAAATTCTAGCCTCTGCCACATTTGAGGGAGCACTCTGTTATTCTTCTTAAGGAAAAAAGTGTATTTAAACGTTTAGCCCATGGGTAAAGGTTGAAAAACTCCCCAAGTGTCTAAATACGTCTTTTAGGTATTAATATATTTGAATTAATAAAAACTCCCCAATTGTCTAAATGTGTCTTTTAGGTATTAATATATTAATATATATGAATATTTGAATTCAAACAAGATCCACATCTTGCATTTGGTTCCTTTTTAAGTCTCTCTCATTCTATAACCATCATCCCCTCTCACTTTTTTTTTTTTCATTTCTTTGATTTGTTCTAGAAAGCACTTCACATAGGAATACTGTATTTTGGATTCCAGTGAGCATTTTCTTCCAATGTTCTTTAGCTTATTTATCTTCTATATTCCCTGTAAGTTGGTAGTACAATCTAGAGAATCATTTTATTCACATTCAGTTTTTGTTTAGATAAGAGCCCTCCATTCCTGCTGTGTTACAAAACAAGGCACAGAAGATATGGCTCTTCCCCTTTCAGTAATGCCAAGATGAATTATTGGGTTCAGGTTGTCTTGGCTCATTCATCCATTATCAATTTACCAATCATCATTTCACATGATAGTTTTAATATTTATGACAATCATTGTCTATATCCATTATTTATTTCATTATGGGTTTCAAAATAGTGATTTTCTAAGTCTACAATTCTTTGTGCATTTTAAAGAACATTCTATTACCAACTATGTGAAATATAATTTATACAGAAAAGTAGGTCTTTGATTGATTTTATCATTTTCATAGTGAGTGGGTGCTCTAGTGAACTCCTGTGATAACTGTTTTAGTCCACTTGGGCAGCTATAATGAAATACTTTAGACTGGTAGTTTATAAACAACAGAAACATATTAATCACAGTTCTGAAGGCTAAGAAATCCAAGGTTAAGATGCTGGAAGATTCAGTGTCTGTTTGGTGCTTACTCTCTGCTTCATAAATAATGGCTTGCTGCAACTTCACAAGGTGGAAAGAACAAAAGAGGATATGAGCTCCCTTGAGCCTCTTTCATGAGGGCACTAATCTAATTCATAAGCATGGAACCCTGATGACATCATCACTTTCCAAAGGCTCCAACTCTTAATACTATCAAATTGAAATCTGGTGAGACATACACATTCAGACCATAGTGATGACCAGTGTGTGTGTTTTTTAAAAAAAATTTAGTATCATTATAGTTTAACAAATTTTTAATATTACTCTAAATGCATGGATTTCTAAAAAGTATTTAATTTGCTCCAATGTGTCTATTCTGTCTTTGCTCAAATTGTGCCAGCTTTTGACTGGTGAATACTCCTCTATATTGGTCCCTATAATCTCGTTACTCTTTGATAGCTTCCTTTGGTAGCCTACTAAGATATCTTCAGCTCATTTTGTACATTTTCTTTGGAAGACCTAGAATAAGGAATTTTTCCAAGAAGCTCTGGTTCTTTGTAGTGGAAAATGAAATTTAGGGTCTTGGGTGATGGCTAAGTTCATTACTACTGGGATATCATTCCTTCTTGGTCTTTTCAATGAACAGAGCAACAAAACACAATTTTTTGAAGGAAAAGTAATGCATTTATATTGATATTTCTAATTTTAAAAATGTCTTTTTTGGCCAGGTGCAGTGGCTCACACCTGTAAGCCCAGCACTTTGGGAGGCCAAGGCAGGTGGATCACAAGGTCAGGAAATCGAGACTATCCTGGCCAACATGAGGAAACCCCGTCCCTACTAAAATACAAAAAATTAGCCGGGTGTGGTGTCACATGTCTGTAGTCCCAACTACTTTGGAGGCTAGGCTGAGACAGGGAATCACTTGAACCTGGGAGGTGGAGGCTGCAGTGAGCCAAGATAGCACCCCTGCGCTCCAGCCTTTGTGACAGAGCAAAAAAAAAAAAAAAAAAAAAAGTATTTTTAAAGCTGAGGATTTCATGTATATTGTATTGTAAAAGATACTGAGTTTTCCCAGATAATTACAGTTGACCCAGGAAACAAACAAAAGGGAAGAGACAAGGGTATAGGAAATTAAGACTTTAGAATAGGAACCCCAGGGATTTGGAGCTTATTCTTCTGAGTTAGAGGCTTTACTAGCATCTCTGCAGTTGGCCTTACCAGGCCAACTGTAGCCTCCCAGGGGACACAGTGGTCCTTATGCCAGTGCCTCTAGTTACTTCATCCAAAGCTAGCATAAAATGTTACTAAAAATTAACAACTAAATACTTTTGCCTATCTCATTTTCTTTCCCTAGTAAGCATCTTGGTTTTGTTGCCTTAAGGCTCAACAATTTTTTTTTTATCTTTAAAGTCCAGTAATTTTATTAGATAATATTTTAGTGTGTCATCTGTTTTTTACAGATACCCATTGTACCCTTTCAGTAATTTTTTAAAAAAATATTTTTTGGTAAATTTTTCTTAATTTGAATATTTGTTCTGTACCATTCTCGGATTTCCTCTTTAGGAGCCCCTTTATACATGTGTTGGCTCTTCTTTGTCAACCATGTTTGCCACTCTCTCAACTACTTCTTAACCTTTTTCTTAATTCCAAATTTTTATCATTTTTACTTTCTACTTGCTTTAAAGTATTGTGTGTTGTCTCTGTTTCCTCTTGTGTGAATTCTAGTTCAGGCTTCATTTCTGAAATACTTTTTTCTTTTATTTATAATTCATTGTTCTCACCTTATATCTAAGTTTTCTAATCCTAACTTGTTATGTTCTTTAATTTTTAAAATTACATTTTAAAATTTCCTTTTGCTTATTTGAAATAGTTATAGTTTTCATCTGTTTAATGGTCATATATTCCTGGAATACTTTTAATATCTCTAGGGACATTCTACTCACTATTTATTTTATTTTTTGCATTTGACACAGTTCTGTTCATTGCTTATTTTTGTATACTATTGGATTTACTGACCTTTTAGGAGGCCAGGTGGGTCAGGTTACCTTTGCTAGCTTCACAGATCTAAAACTTTTACTTGTTTTATCTTTGACGGATGTTTATAAATTCAAAGCTCAGTAAATATGATTCTGTTTTCTGAGATATTCTACCTCCTTCCTCCTCCCCTACTTTAAGTTTCCCTTAACTTTTACTTTTATTTATTCTGACTTGCTTACTTTGGAGACAATTCCCACCAGTTTCTCATAGGATTTTTTTTCCCCCAAAAGGGGCCTTATTTATTTAGTTATATGAGCCCATTTTCCCAGAGTGCCTGCCCCTTCAGAGCCGCACCTAATAATTACCTGTGAGTGTTCAAAACCCTCCCAATTTTATTTTGGCCTCTCACACTTCACAATAAATACCTATTGACAGTTTAGGTATTCTCTAATGACAGTCCATTGACAGTTTAGGTATTCTCTACTGACAGTCTATTGACAGTTTAGGTATTCTCTAATGACAGTCTATTGACAGTTTAGGTATTCTCTACTGACAGTCTATTGACAGTTTAGGTATTCTCTAATGACAGTCTATTGACAGTTTAGGTATCCTCTAATGACAGTTTATTGACAGTTTAGGGGTTCTCTATTAACAGTGTTAAGAGTTCAGGTGTTTTCTCATTTTCAGGTCCAGCAGATAGCTCATTGCTTTCCTCTGTTACCTGCTACATGGATGCTGATAGCATGTTTTGTTCACGTATTCTTCTATTTTGTGGACTGTGGGAATGCTTTGTCACTTAATCTTCTTTTAAATGTTGCCTGTGCATTTTTGGTTTTATATTCCTAGTTGCTCTGTTCATTTTTCTGAGGGTATTTGGGAAGCATATTTACTTGTTCCTTATTTTTTACTTATATTACTGATGCTTCTCTCTTCTGCTGAAATCTTGGTTCATAATATCAAAAGATGAAGTCATAACAATTTAAAGAAATTAATTTGCTTTATTTGCAGTTCTAGAGTCAGGCAACACTTCATTTCGTTACATAGAATAAGTGTTCCAATGAGCTGAGCAGAGGAGATTGGTTTTATAGATAGGAGAGGGCTGAACAAAGTAGACACAAAGAGCAAAAGGTAGATTGGTCATTTTAAAGCTATTTTCTTTGTAAGGCAGACACAGGGAAACATAATAATAGAAAAATAACTGATTAGTTAACGTCAGCTTACTTCAAGATAATTTTATTTTTCTTGGTGTGGACTAGCACAGAGGAAAATTTGTTATTATGTCTACTGACACTGGCCTGTTTGAGAAATTTATCTATTATTTCTCTCTTCTGATTTCCCAGAAGGTCAGATAACAACTTACTTTTGGTTTGGCAAAGTGGAACTTTAGTATAAGTGACTTCATTTTGGTTTTATTCTGATCTCTTGGGGCCTAGTGCAGGAGCTCAATCCATAACAATGGGCTCTGATCATTTATATTTAACAATAACAACATTGTGAAATAAACAACTGTGTTAAATAAACATTGTTATGCCATATTTATTTATTTAAATCTACCTTTTGGTCTTTGTGTCTGCTGTCTTCAGCTCTTTTTTGCCTATAAAACCAATCCCTTCTGCTCAGCTCATTGGAACACTTATTCTATTTAATGAAATGAAGTGTTGCCTGGCTCTAGAACTGTCATTACTGTTAAATAACAACTTTAATATATTGCTTTATCTTGCCATATATTTATAATAGCTCCAAAGTAGGATGTAACTACTGTATTCAAAGTTTAAGATTTCCTTAAACTTTGTCTTAGATTTAGGATGTTTGTCTTAGAATTAGGATGTTCAGCTTGTTTTGGTTTACCTGGAACTTTCCTGGTTATAGCACTAAAAGTCCTGTGTCTTAGGAAACCCCTCAGTCTTCTGTGAAAACCTGGATGATTTGTCAGTCTACATGTGCCACTAGAGATATAGGGTCAAAATACTCTGTTTAATATTCACTCTAATTCATTTGGTTTTAAATATGGCATGCCAATTGTTAGGTAACTTGTTTTATGGTTTTTACTTGTAGAGAATGCACACATTTTCAATTAAAGTAAATATAGAAAAAAATGTTAAAAACACTTCTATGATGAAGGATCATTCACATTTTGTTCATAGCCTATGCACATTTTTTCTATTGGTTTGTTGGTGCTTTTCTTCTCAATGTTTAGAAACTCTTTGTATAGTAGGAATATTAACGCTTTGTGGAGTAAGTTGAAAGTTTTTTAACTGACTAGTGAAAATTTTTATTTTTAATTTTCATATAATTTATGTTTGAATTTTGAGTCACAGTTCAAGAAGCTTTCCTTACTCTCAGTTTTTATGTAGGAATTTGTTCATTTTTTCACTAGTTCTTAGGTAACTTCCTTTTTTGAATTTAGATCTCTAATTTTAAATTTTTATTAACATTTTAAATTGTTTTGTTAAAAACCCTTTAATTTTTTACACTCTTGATTATTTTTGAGAGTGGGATAAAATACTTCTACCTCCATTGTTGATTTATCAATACTTTATAGTACGTCCACTGATTTCCGCTTCATTTCTTATGTGGTTAAGTTGCCAGGTGCATAAAGATCAAGAGTGTCAAAACTTTCTGGTGAAAAAAATGTCTTTTGTGATTACATAATGATTCTCTTTATTACCTTAAAGTTTATTTTCAGTATAGCTAAAACAGACTTCTATTCTACTTAGTATATTTTTTCTTACTTTATACTCATGTCTTTAAATTTCAGGTATATCTCTTTTATGGCACATATAGCTGGATTTAAATGTTTTTAAATTAAACCTGGGAGACTCATTCAAATATCTAACACATATATTAAGATTTATTTATATCATATTATTATGCCTTTTCCATTTTACCAAGTTTCTTATTTTTGCCTTTCCACCATTTGTCTTCTCTTATGAATTCTATTTTCTTTGTTTCTCTTAATAATGAATCCATCTAATTTCATAGTCACCTGAATAGGGATGTTAAAATAATAGCATTCCTATGCATTTATAAATAAACATTTGCTATTTAATGTTTTTTGAGAGCTATTTGAGCCTTCTTCTTTGTAGCACTGTCTGATGCACTAGTAGCTTAAGTAGAGGGAGTAAGGAAGAGATATAACATTCTCCTTTTGGCTGCACCTCTGATAGGCTGGGGTAGAAGAAAAGGGAATGAGAAAGTAGAGTGAGCCTCTGCCCATCTGGATGAAGTTCTGGTTCTTTCATGGACTGGATGGCTTTAAACACCATCTCAATTTATATCCCATGCACTCAGAGATTGGATGCGTCTCTAGTGTTCTACCCATTCAATCCCACAAGGCCAGATTTGAGAATTGTTATCACTTCTGTAACTTCTGGGAAGTGGGTACTTATGCGGCATTAATGGTCTCCTTCTCCACCCTGCAGACTGCTCTTCAACTCTCTTTTTCTCTACTCAGTATTGGGAGAATCATCAGGTCTACTGGCCTAGTTGAAGTCCACAAGTGAATGAAATTCAAATTTCCCCATTCTTATAAATCATTCTGCTATAAAGACACATGCATGCATCTGTTCATTGCAGCAGTATTCACAATAGCAAAGATGTGGAATCAACCTAAATGTCCATTAAGGATAGACTGGATAAAGAAAATGTGGTACATAAACACCATGGAATACTATGCAGCCATAAAAAATCATGGAATCATGTCTCTTGCAGTAACATGGAAGGAGCTAGAGGCCATTATCCTTAGCAAACTAACACAGGAATATAAAATCAAATACTGCATGCCCTCACTTATAAGTGGGAGCTAAATGACAAGAACACATAAACACATAGAGTGGAACAACACACACTGGAGCCTATTGGAGGGTGGAGGGTGGGAGGGAGAGAATCAGGAAAAATTACTATTTCTCTTCATCAATTTGAAGATACTTATTTTCTTCTGGATTCTGTTGTTGTTAATGATAAATCTGATGCCTAAATGTATCTTCTTCAATAAACAGTGATGTTTCCCTGTTTGTATTTATTTTTTTGAGTTGCTTTTTAATATTTTCACTATGTCTTTGATGTTCCATAGTTTTGTAACTCTATGTATGGATTTATTTATCTTTTTGGGACTCTCTTTGATTCTCCTTTCTGAAATCTCTTTCAGATATCTTTAGATTAAATGTTTTTCCCCAGAATTTATATTTGGGACTTTTTCCCAATATATATTGGGAATTTAAATGCCTTCCACTCTCTTTTTAATATGCCTTTTGCTCATCTTATTCAATTTCTTTTTGGACTTTCTCATTTTATCTTCCATGTCTTTTACTCTTCTTGATCTAAAGAAGAGTATGTGTCTGCTTGAGGGTGGCCCACAGGCCTATTTCTCATGTGCAGAGGATGGGGTAGCGGAGGAACAGGACTGTTTCACAGGCCAGGACTCAAGCACAGGGCTGCTATGCAGTGCTCAATGGGTCTAGGGGCATGCCCGCCAAAGGTGGCTATTTCTCAGACCCAGGACAGGGCTGCACTGAGGCTGGGAATGATAGAGGAAAGGTAAGGATAGGGAGAGATTTGTTAAAGTATACAAAATTACAGCTAGATAGCAGGAACAAGTTCCAACATTCTATAACATTGTAGGATGACCATAGTTAACAACAATAAGTAGTTTTAAATAGCTAGAAGGAGCATATTAAACATACCCAACACAAATAAATGAGAAATGCTTCAGAAGATAAATAGCTAATTACACTGTTCTGATCACTATACATTCTACATATGGAAACAGCACTATGTAACCAATAAATATGTACAATGGACAAGATTAATCTATTAAAAAAAAAGAATAGCTGAGAATTTTCCAGATCTGAGAACTGAGTGAAGTATAGAGATTCCAGAATGGAAAAGTGAAATTAAACCATGAAGATGATGCTAGCTGCTGGTCATAACATACTTTTATGAAATATTAGGAGAAAAATAACTTTACGCTCAGTTATACATTTACTGAACTTTTTATTGTCACTTGACACAACTCAAGAAGAAACCAGTGAATTATTTGAACAAATGTATACTAATAATGTTATTAAAGAGAAGATGCTAGTGTGCTGTCTGGCATATGCTTTTTTTACCATAATTTTACCACGTGCGTACTTCAGAATACTCATAGAATTATTGATCTGGTTATATCTACAATACCTATTTTAATACCTTGCTATAAACACTGAGTAACTGGGGAAGACATCTGCAGCCAGGGGTTTGGTTGTTCATTGACCCATGGTTACTCTGAGCATTATGACATCAGCTGGCAATTATGCTATTGTATTTGGATAAAAAGTACAAAATTTATACACACACACTATATATGTGTATATGCATATATTATTTTTCCAATTCAGGAAGCATAGCACAAACTACCACTCAGTAGGCTAGAGGTGGGAGAACATTACTCTTGTAGCTCACAATCCATCATTAAAATGGAAGGGTTTTTATAAATGCAAAGCATTCTATGAAACCTTATTAAACCAACCAGTTGTGAAAACAAATAAACAAATGAATACACAAGCAAACCAAGAGACAACAAAGTAACAGTACAAGAGCAAAGCAAGACATGGGAAGTTCCCGTGACTAATTCTCAAAAAGAGAAAGAACAGGAACATTTGAAAAATAGGCACCCCAAGCTCATTTCTTCCCCTTCATGGATAAGGAACTTGAGGTCCAGAGAAATGACGTGATCACTCAAGTACCAGAAACGGGACAACAGCAGAGCACGATAGTAGAGGGCAGTCTTGTGAGACTCGAAATATTTTGTTCTACAAATGACATTACAAGATGATCCAGCATGTCTTGTTCAGGCCATGGAGACAGTGGACTGAATGACAGCTGCCTCCCTGTTATTGTTACAGTTAGTTCTCCACATCCACAGGTTCTACATCCCAAATTCAACCAAGTGTGAATCGAAAATATTCAGGAACAATAAAACAATAAAAATAACAAAACAACAATGAAAACTAATACAAGTTTAAAAAACAATATGGTATAACAACTATTTGCATAGCATTTACATTGTATTAGGTATTATAGATAATCTAGAGATGATTTAAAGTAGATGGGGGGGATGCTGTTATATGCAAATACCATGCCATTTGCAACAAGGGACTTGAACATCTATGAAATTTGGTATTTGTTAGGGGTCATGGAACCAGTCCCCCATGGGTTGGAGGAATTGGAGGGATGACTGTTTATGTTTCATGTTCCTATTCCACAGCAGAAGGAGTGAGGGGCATCAAGGCTTGGAGAGGCTGACAGATGGATACAACCAGCAGTTGTGAAGGAAAGAGTCATGTTTCCTCAAGTAGAAGTTTTCTGATTTGGGCCTTGAGTGTCACACGTCTCAGCAAGGGGAGGTTAATTCCACCCTTCATTCTTCCCCCTTCAGTCTCATCCTCATCTCTCCCTGCACCTGCTCTCCTTGTGTGCTCCATCCTGACCCTCTTCTCTATTTACCACCCTGGCTCTAGCGGGGTTGTGGCATTGAGCTTTCCATGTCTGTGATGATTAGCTGCCCAGGAAAATGAAGAAAATGAAAACAGAAACTGCTTGAGAACTTTGCTGAACTCAATAAGCTCTTTAACCTTTTCCGGACCTCCCCAGTGCTCACAGAACAGCTCTCCTGACCTTTGAGACAGTGTTTTTGTCATCACTCCAGAGAGACGCCCAGCCTCGTGCTGACATCTTAGGGATGTGTTTCTGGCTTCCTGTCTGCCGCCTCCAGAGGCTGGTACATTTGTCAAAAAACGTGATGGTCAGTGCCTTCATTACACAGATTTGGTTTCAATGTGAGGCACAGTTAGCACCTCCATCTGCCATTTCTGCTGGTTACCTGCTTTACTGCCCCTTGGGTTTATTTCCTTCAATAAAAGGGACATTATTATGGCTGCCTCCAAAAGTCATGTTTTTGGGGCCATCTGTTTTATCTCTATAAATTAGATTCTGCAAAGATGAAGAAAAATCATATTGAAAAACTACCCCTACCGAAAACTTGCATTCTGTTTAAATCAGGGTCCTCCAGGTCCATAGAATGAAGGAAATAATTTTAAAATTTTCTCCTCTGGGTGCTTCCCATTTCTCTCAGCATTTTTGGCTACTTGATACTTTGCAGCCAGTTTCTGACTAAAGATAACATATGCTGGCTGGGCGCCATGGCTCACGCCTATAATCCAAGCGCTTTGGGAGGCCGAGGCAGGTGGATCAGCTGAGGTCAGGAGTTTGAGATCAGCCTGGCCAACATAGTGAAATCTTGTCTCTACTAAAAATACAAAAGTTAGCCAGGTGTGGTGGTAGGTGCCTGTAATCCCAGTTACTCGGGAGGCTGAGGCAGGAGAGTCACTTGAACCAGGGAGGTGGAGGTTGAAGTGAGAGGAGATCGCGCCACTGCACTCCAGCCTGGGCGGTAAGAGTGAGACTCTGTCTCAAAAATAAATAACATATAACATAACATAACATAACATAAGCTGAGCTTTTAACCTACATTCTTCATAGGTTTTTGTTTATGTTTGCTGGAGGATACTATGAAACATTTAAAGAGAAAGAAAACATAAGATTTATGACATTTAATAATATTTATAAAACCATATCTATGTAAAATTACATGATGCATAAATAAAACAGTGTTAATTCCTTACACTGAGCACATTCATGCCAACTTTCTTCACACGCTGCTTTACAGAAGAGAGAGAGAAACAGGAGGCAACCAAAACAATCAGGCATCCCAAACTGCATGCAGGCTTCTCATCCTTATTCAGAGCACAATATCAACATTTATTTTTGCACTGTGGCAGGTTTCAATTGGCTGCTGAGAATGAGAAAATAGCTCTATAACCCAGGAGTTTTACTCACCACAGAACTCAGTTCGTAAGTCTGCAGGAAACTTTATATACCTTAGAGGATACATGCCTCTGAAAATTCTTGGAAAAGAGTTTGGGAGAGATACGGCTAAGGGAATTTGGGGATAACCAAGAAATCGTCTCTAGGTGACTTCTGGTTAGAACAGCTTATCTGTGATAGGGCTTTATTTATTAGCAACCAGTATTTCCTTGGGAAATATCCACATAAGTCCTTTCATTCTGGGAGACACTGCTGCTTTTCCAAGTAAAACAATTCTCCCTTACTTTCTGGGTCAAAGAGAGATGGAGGCTTCTCTAGTCTGGATGCTTCCTACCAAGAGTAACCTGAGGCTTAGGTAAATGAGAGAGAGGAGCTGACAGCTCCCAACACTATCGCAAATGCAAAAGAACACTTTGAGCAGAATTAAATTGTTTTCTAAAATAAATAGCTTTTCTTGCTAAGAACACTATGATTATAATAAAACCTTCATATATCTGTGGACACTCCTAATATTTGCAGGCTTATGTCATGGTGAGGGAAAGATGAATTTTCAGAACCATCACATAGCCGTCATAATATGAAGTGGGACACTAGGACAAGTTGACTGTAAGAGCCACACAAATGGTCATCCTTGCCATTCTACTCTTTGTAGCCGACTGAAAACAGGCACAGTGCTTGGAATGACTGAACTGAGTCAAGATGGGTAAAATAGCATGTTTTCCATGTTTAGGTTTCAACATATTCCTATGTCTAAATTGGTATCAGCAAGGGAAGTTTTCTTGCTGAAAGAGATTGTTGTTCTTTAAGGCTTAAACTTTTTGTTACTTCATGGTATTCACACTGAATTTGTTTCAAAAAGGACTCTCATTATGACTCGCAGAGGCTTGTTCATTACAGATCCAGTTCTGAGGTTCAGGAAAAGGTATTTGCAAATTGCTACCCGTAATGCAAAACTAACCCCCCAAGAAGCTGGTTTCTTTCACAATTTATACTTTATGATATAGGATTATGCTGATTTCATGAAAATTTTAAAAAGAAAATTCCTTCCTGCTGAGTAACACTGCTCAAGAAAAACCCAGGAAAGATGAGGCTTCCTAATGAGACACTCAGATGAGGGCTCCTAGCACAGTGGAAAAAGGTTGAAGAGAAAAAATATAATAATAAAGGAAATAAGTTTTTAAACAGTACTTGATGGGAATCCTTTCAGGATTAAAGAATGTGACTTTTCTTTCTCTTTTCTGTTGGAGCTCATTGAAACACTAGTTAGACTTGTGGTAAATAAAATAACATTGGTCGTTCAGGCCAAAAGACAAGTGCTCCTCCACAAGGTAAGAAGTTTCTCTTTCAATTAAAACACTCAGAGAGCGCATAACATTTTGTCAGAGATGTTGTGAAAAGGTTGAATAGATGCCCTTTAAGGTTCCTGAAAACTGAAATTCTACAGAACTATAAAATGTACTAGTGTTTTCTTACTGTTAAGAGAGAAAAGAGAGGGAAATAATATTTTGGGGCATCTACTAAGTGGCCATTGCCAATATAAAGCACATGGTTATTCCACAGCTGGTGTTGGTGACTTTAATATAGTTTTAAAAGAGTAACAGCAAATTTCTTAAATTTATATGTTTAAAAACTTTTTTGGCTGGGCACAGTGGCTCATGCCTGTAATCCCAGCACTTTGGGAGGCTGAGGTGGTTGGATCACGAGGTCAGGAGTTCAAGACCACCCTGGTCAACATGGTGAAACCCCGTCTCTACTAAATATACAAAAGTTAAGCAGGCATGGTGGTGTGTGCCTGTAGTCCCAGCTACTTGGGAGGCTGAGGCAGGAGAATTGCTTGAACCCAGGAGGCACAGGTTGCAGTGAGCCAAGATCGTGCTACTGCACTCCAGATTGGGCAACAGAGCAAGACTCTGTCTCAAAAAAAAGAACAAAAAACCAAAACACATTTTCACCTGCACTATGTTTTTTGATTCTTCTATCAGCCAATGAGGTGGGAGGGCAGATGTCTCCATTCTCATTTCGTAGGTGGGGATATGCAGCAGAGAGCTGTGTGACTGTCTTCTCGCACACAGCTAGTCACTGAGGGTTTATCTAGGGCAAACAGTGACCAATAATCGTAATCCACTAAGTTGCCAATATCTGTAACAACTGCAAATATAAGAAGCTGGGTGAATCAATTCCCAGCATCTTTCTCATCTGTTAAATGAAGAGAAGTAATGACCATCCAATCTACTTTAAAGGTGTTTTGAACATAAACAAATAATAGCCAAAAGAGAGGCAATGATTTTGATGCAGTTTTAAAAATAACATGATGAGTGTGGGGGTGTAAGGTACAAGGGGTGTAACCATAACAGCAACTAAACAACAGTTTTTCATTGTAGATTTCAGTATGCCAATGCAGTCTCATTCACAATTTTAAAATTTCTATTTGTTGAATTTGTTCATTTGGTCTCTGCTAATTAAATTAAGATACCCTCCGAGTAGAGAAAGATAGAAAGGATCATTTTGAAAAGGTCATAATTCTACAACAATTTACTAGTAATGTGGTAGATTTTTGTTTTTTTCTCTATACTCAAATTTTAAAAAATATTTATATTATTTCTAATTTAGTAGTTTTCTGTTTTAAATATAAATTGCATAGTTTTTACAAAACTAATTTTTAATGGCCATATATAATTTCATCAAAGAAATTAGCCATTTACTGATTAATAGGCCTTTAGATTAAAAAATCATAATTAAAATTTATTCGACCCCTTCTATGTGCTAGACACACTTTAAATTACAGGTGAATATTATTTTCCTTTTTTGTTTTTTGATGAGAAAACAGCCTTAGGTGGGCAAAACCAGAATTTGCATTTTTCTAGTTGTTGGCGACCAGAATATGATACCTCAATATCTGGCGTCTTGGCATACTGAGCACTCTAAGCCAAAAGAAACAGAGAAAACTGCAGAAGCAGAAGGTCTCTGACCTTCTTCTCCCTCCTCTTTCTTAGAGATCCTTATGTCATAGGTGTCTTGCCCTTTACCTGTTGGAAAGCAACGACAAGGGAGGCACAGAGAGGAATCTGAACAAACAAGCCCCCTAGTTTATTACCATTAAGTTATGCCCTTTTTTGCCCAAACATATATTTTATGTGAGCCTCTATTTTTCATCAGACCTAAGCATAAAAATATACAGTTGTCTCTGGGTCTTTGGGTCTTCATTTCTAAAGGCTCTGTGTTCTGTAGAATTTATAAAATGTATTAAATACATTTGTTATGCTTGTCGCTTATTAACCTGTCTTTTGTTAGAGGCATATCAGCCAAGAACTTTGGGATGGGTGATGAGAAGATATTAAATCGCCCCCTCCCCACCACGTAGCCCATGTCTATTGCTGTAACATAACTTTTAAAATAAAGCATTTGTCTTGTCTAAAACTAGTTGCATACACTATGGTAGTTTGAGAGTCAAAGAAATTGAGCATAAGATTTTTGTTTCTGTGACTGCATTCTATATATTTTCACACAAAATTCGATCTAACAACTAGGATTCTAAGAAAATAAGAACTTGCTTTGGTAACCCAAATGAAACAGGTTTAAACTCTAGGAATACATAGGGCAGGATCTGGCCTCAAGCAATTGATTGACATTTGGAGTTCAGCAGAGTTGGGTTCTCCAAGGAGTATGGGATCCTATGAAAAGCTAGGACCTTCACTAACTTTACTTCCTCCTTGAACTCGAGGCTATAGGTTTCATAGTGATTTTATTTATAATGTGTTAGTGCTTCTAGGACTAAAAGAGAAATGAAGGACAAAAGTTCTAACACGGAAAATGAACCAACGAATATATTCCCCAAAGGCTAATAAATGTACCTTTTTAAAAACATAGAAAAATTAGTTAATTTAAATGATCACATCTGTGATTCAAAATACATCTGGCCTTACAGAAAACAGCTGGGTACAGAAGCCAAGCTAGTGAAGGCTGAATACATTGTAACAGAGAGATAATTGGTCTCAGAAGTAAAGATTTCCAAATGCGCAGCTATTCAACATTATTTCAAGGAGTGTCTCTGGAGGAAAGTTGATCTTGACATGCCATTCTTCTTTCCGTGGTGTCTTCTGACTGTGCATGAAGACAGTGACAGTTAGCAGGGGAGCTGGAGAGGAAAGCTCCTGGAGCATTTGCAGGAGAATCATCTTGTGGCAGACAGACTCAAGTCGATCAGGATGTGGACTCTTTCCGTCCACTGTCTTCAAAGCAAGCCCTGACTCTGAGTACAGGAGTAATACCATTTGAAGAGGCATCAAATGGTCTGGGGAAAGGTTGAACATTCAGCTAGTTCTTGGTGCCAACAGTTTTTAATTCACAGGCTTGGGATCCCTGGAAAATGGAGTGACAACTGTCAATGTTAGATTTTTGATGTTTCCAGGAGTGAGTTTTGTACGCTGAAAAGATTATTCAGAGGTAACTTTGATTTTAACTAATAATATTCACTTTAGTAAAGCCATTCACTTAAAACATGTTTTAAGTGAAACATGTAATCTTAAAACATGTATATCTTAATATTTTATGTATAACACTGGTAAAATTTTGTAGGGCCCTTGATTAATGTTTGGTAGTATTTGCAAACTGAAATCATTAACCTCCTGTAAATATTTTAAGCTGCATGTATAAATTTAGTATTACTGACTTCCTTTTTAAATAGTCTGATTTAACAAACTTTCTCAAATCCTTGAATAATTATTATAAGTTTAAGAAATTTGCCTTCTGAATAAGGTGAATCTTAAGATCCTTTAAATCATTTGTTCACAAAGTGTAGCTCCTGGACCAGTAGCGTTAATATCACCTGGAATTTGTTAGAAATGCAAATTATCAGGCTCCATCCCAGATCTACTGAATAAGAAACTGGAGATTGGGCCTTAGCAAGCTGTGTTTTGGCACCTTTCTAGGTGATTCTGATGTATGCTAAGGGCTGGGGACCAATGAATTAATTGTTTCAATACTATATGCAGCCCAAGCTGAAGTGCAGTTGAGCAATCATAGCTCACTGCAGCCTCAACCTCCCGGGCTCTGGGATCCTTCCACCTTGACCTCCCGAGTTGCTGGGATTATGGGCATGAGCAACCATTTCTGGCCCACTTACAAGATTTCAAGTTAATTGCACAAGTCTAAATCAATCCCTTAATTACAAATTTTCTATCATCATCATAAGAATTGTGTGTTGGAACATCCCAATATGTCAAATCTCTTACGCATTTTCAATACCTAATCTCATATGTATATCTCTGAATTTAACATAAATATGTAAATACTAAGAGGTATAATGTACTTAATTTTTTCTTCAAAATTTTGCCCTCTAAGAAAACAATTGTGGTGTTGCCTATTAAAGGAATTAAATTCTAAATTAGCTCCTTAGCTCCAGGAGGCTGCTAATAGACCTGAGATTCTGTTTGGTGTAAGGTCTGGAATTGGTGACATGAAGGTTTATTTTATAGTCATTGATCCATAGAACCCAACATTTAACAAGAGGTGTGTGGTCCCCTTGGCCACCTTTCTTTACTTTCTTTAGTGTGAGATGCTTCATTCCTTGATTTTCTTTTCTTTTCTTTTTTTTTTTTAGAGCCCAGTGTTCAGGCTGGGGTGCAGTGGTGCAATCATAGCTCACTGCAGCCTCCAACTCCTGGGCTCAAGCAATCCTCCTGCCTCAGCATCTCAAAATGCTGGGATTATAGGAAGCAGCCAATGCACCTGGCTCATTTCTTGATTTTTAAGGGAAATTAGAGTCCACAATTAGTTAGCTTCACTGAACTAAACCACCTCCCTAGCTTTTGTTAATTATTTTATTACTTTCTTCTATTCTGAATTCATTTCTTGCTCTTCCTGTTAGGGTGACAACTGATCTCCATATTTAAATGACTTCTAGTAGAATTCATACAAAGCTGCATGACTCTACAAAGGCTATTTCCATAACAATGACATGGGACCTGTGAAACCTTATGCACCCTACATGTGGTCAGTGAATTGTAAGTATTTGGTTTTGTGCTCATAACTACAATTACTTTTCAGCTGAGTGGAGATGCAGTTGTACTAATAAAATGTGGCACTTTCAAGTGTTACTGGTTTTATAGTAGTTTTTTGTCATTATGTATTATTTCCATCTCTGGGTGTTAAAAATACAGCTGTATGTAAATATTCACGAAATTGTTTTCTGTTAACAGTCCTGTCTTGGAAACCACACTATAAGCAAATAAAAGGATAGGTACTCTATGTGAAGCACATTTAGCCATTTGTCTTACTAATTATGATCCAAAAGCAACATATTTGCAGCCACAATGAAGCATGCAGTGCAGAGAGACTGCAAATATATGCATTTCTGTATGATATGCAGGCCTAAAGATGATACTGCTAACCTAGCATCATCAAGAGGATATATTTAGAATGGATTTTCAAGTGAAGTATTGTAGATATACTTCTGGCTAGCTTGAGCACTTTCCTTTTTCTATTTATATGAACAAACTACTTATCAACATCTCCATGACTCACCACCATGGGACATCTCTTGCCAGGATTATTCCATGGTTTTCCTGCATCTACCCTCACCATCTGCATCCCCACATATACCCCTCCATCCATTTACACAGTCTCCGTAGTGAGCTCATGAAACCCTAAATCAGGTTATGCCACTCTTTGGCTCTAGATCCTCCAGTGCCTTTCCATCTCATTCTGAGGAAGAGATAGTCTTTACAATGGCCTCTGGGGCCCCTGTGATGTGGCCTTCATTCTCTTTTCCAACCTCATTGCTGCTTCTCTCCTTCAGCCACACTAACCTCTTTTATAAACACACCAAACATATCTTGCTTTAGGGCCTTTGAATTTGTAATTTCCTCTGCCTGGTATGTTCCATCTTTGGTGTTCACATGAATTCTTAACTCATCTTCTTTAAGTCTTTGCTCAAATATTACCTCTTTGATAAGGCCTTCCCCATTTACCTAACTGAAATGGCAATGTTCACCTTTGCACTGCCTTCACCTCCCACCCTTTCCCACTCCCCGCTCTCCCTTTTTTTCTTGGTACTTACCACCTTTAACTTACACTATTGTCTTCCTCTCCCTTGTAGAATGTATACTCTATGAGGTCAGGGATTTTTACTTGTTGTTTTTTTCCCCCTCTGCTATATTCCCTATGCCTGAAATCATGCCTGCGCGTGGTTAGCACTTAAATAAATAGTGGTTGGGCCAGATGTAGTGGCTCATGCCTGTAATCCCAACACTCAGGGAGGCTGTGGCAGTCAAATCACTTGAACCCAGGAGTTTGAGACCAGCCTGGGCAACATGGTGAAACACCATCTCTACAAACAAACAAACAAACAAAATACAAAAATTGGCTGGGTGTGGTGGCTCACACCTGTAATCCCAGCACTTTAGGAGGCCAAGGCAGGGGGATCACGAGGTCAGGAGCTCAAGACCAGCCTGGCCAACATGGTAAAACCCCATCTCTACTAAAAATACAAAAATTAGCTGGACATGGTGGCAGGTGCCTGTAATCCCAGCTACTCGGGAGGTTGAAGCAGGAGAATCCTTTGAACCCAGGAGGCAGAGGTTGCAGTAAGCCGAGATCATGCCATTGCACTCCAGCCTGGGCGACAGGGCGAGATTTTGTCTCAAAAAAAAAAAAAATTAGTGAGCATGGTGATGCACACCCATAGTCCGAGCTACTCAGGCTGAGACGGGAGGATCACGTGAGCCGGGGAATTTGAGGCTGTAGTGAGCCGTAATTGCACCACTGCACTGCAGCCTGGGCAACAGAGAAAGACCCTGTCTCAAATAAATAAATAAATGTATAAAAAAATTATTTGTTGAGTAAAATAAATACATAAAACCTGAAATGAAGAAGAAATCTGTTTATTATTTATCTCCACCATCTTTCATTGACAGTCCCATAATATAATACTACACATTGTGGACATGGTCCTTGCTAGAGGATGAATGTGCTGTGAACAGTTATCATAGAGAGTGCTGTGAGTGGCTGTCATAACAGAGACTCCCGCTTTCCAGACCTAGAGTGAGTCAAAAACAGGGTGTGGTGTCAGAGCTTCCTGTGACGGGGTGGATATAGCATCCTCCTATAACTCCCGTCTGTAACCAGGGCTGAGAAATTTTGAAAAGTTCCTCCTCCTTTAGCCCTGTCTTCTCTCTGCCCTCCCACCCCTAACACCACCCTGGGTCCATCCTTAAGGCTGTAACATCAGAAGTAGGGAGGACAGGGCCTATCTCTCTGTTGCTTGTTTCCTCCTAGGAACATGAAAATCTAGTATTATGGGCTCAACTCCTTTATTTTATTTTAAGGGCAAGTTTAATAAATCAGAACATTCTTCTGATTTGGATTTATAAGCCGGTGTAGGTCAAATGTATTTATTCCATGTACCAGATACTGTCTGTTGTTTTCTCAGCTCTGCACTGGCCCTTCTCCCTGCCACTGGATGTAGAAGTCAGAAGACTACATCTCCCAGACCTTCTTTGCCAGCTGGTTTCCTGGCATAAAATGCTTCCTGGCTTCTAATAAAAGGCCTCAGCAGGGTATTGCAAAGATTAGGGGGGAAAACCACACTTAAATGCTTCAGGCAGTAGCCTCTGGCATTCGCAGCAATGGCAGCCACCTGGGGTGCTACCGGTGGGTGTGGGTTCTGATGTCGTTGTGGGAGTGCAGCTCCCATTCTTCTGCTTAGGAGTGGTGCGGTTCCATCAGAATAGCAACTCATGTGAGCCCACAAGATCCAATCCACGAGTGGTGGTGGCTTCCTGATTTTAGGGTAACAACCCTTCTCTCTCTTGCTTTTTAAACACTCTTTCCTTCACCTCAGCAATTCCAACTCCTCTACAGCCAATGTCATTTCTTAATATCCCCCTGCTTTAAATACATAGCATGAGCTCTCTCTTCCTGACTGTTGCTGATTCATTCTCTAAATCCCAAACATATGATTTTGCCTCTCTTTTTCAAATGGATAAATCTTAACAATATGGTTATTATTCTCTAAAATCAGGAAATCACTCTAAAATCAGGAAATCACAAAGAAAACCTTAAGAAATATCTCATTTAAGAAGCAATGAGTCGTGGAAATAAACAAAGATCAACCAAATGAGAACGAGCAAAGGCTACTTATTCAGAGCTTGCTGTAACAAGGAAGTTAACCTCTGTAGCTTGTGTTTTGGCAGGAACTCAAAGGTAGTTTAGAAGCGAAAAAGCTTTAGAGTGGAAAAAAGGGAAGGCTTCAGGTGTGCTCTGACTGGAGGCTATTGGCATGGGAAACCTGAAGGTGAGCTAATTAGAAGTGGGGCATACCATGTGGTTGATTAGGGGTGCATATTTGGCTTTCATTGGTTGGTCCTAAGTTGGTAGAAGGGTCAAAGCTCAGAGGAGCTCTCAGTGATTAATGAAGTCTTGGCCATTTTGGCCAATTGGTACACAGGTTATTGTTTGACTTCCTGCACTGTTATATAGATAGCAGTCTGACTTTCTATGAGTCTAACATTTGTGGCTGACTGGCTTCCTAGGCTGGTTATTATAGATTAAGGGTTAATTTCCTGGGCAGATTGCTGCTGGTTATGGGTCAGAGTTCTATTTTTCTACATGGTCTGGCCATTGTTCATTTGTATATTCAGTCTCTCAGGGTTAATACTCTTGTGGCTGACCTTGGGGAAGAGTGTTGGGACTAGGTCAAGGCTACAAGCTTGGGTGAAAGGGAAGAACTACATGTCTTGGGTCTTTTAAGCTCTTCAAGTCAGATCATGACCCACATAGCATGGTAAGAGTTGATATCAAAAGACAGATTTGATATTTCAGAATTGCCTGGTCCATCAGCCTTTTTTCTTGAGATCTGAACTCCTAAGTACAATTCAGAAAAGTGTGGGAAGTGAACTTCAAGTGCTAAATAAGTTGACAATTCATTTATTTTTCAGATAACCTCTCCACCCCGAATTATATTTTGAGGCGTTTGCACAGATTTTCCAGTATGCTTTGAGCAATGCTGCACACATTTTCTCTCTTTGTTGATTTTGGCTTGAAAAAAAGCCTTGCAAGAAAGTCCCAAAGGAGAGTGAACAACTGCTTCAGCATACAACTACATTGTATGGCTCTGTGGGTGTTCCTGTCTGTCTGGAATGGAGCCCCAGCAATGCTCTTTGCATGACATAATTATAAATAAAAATACATCTGTGTTGAGCATAAGCATTTCAGTCCATGCAATTGATCCTGCATTATGTCTACTTCAGCTAAGAAGTCATGGTTTGTTAAAAATACAATATATTTACTGCTAAAAATTTCATTGCTTATACAATGGACTTTCTATTTTATAAAACTGGCTCTTGGATTTCTCATAAATGCACTTAGTACCACTGACACAAAATGGGAAAAAGAGAACATGACAGATATTGCATAAACCCACTGGCTGTGGCACAAGACCAGAAGGAAATATAAACACAAAGTCTGTTGTTTCTGGATTAATTCCGCAAAGCTAGCAAGTAGCCCTTGTTTTGTTTTCTTATCTTTCATTTGTTTCTTTTTTTCCCTCTGTTTGTATCCTTAAATGATCTGGGTCATCCTCCACTTTGGGGGAAAAAAAAAACCTCTGAATCCAGGAACCTTCTCCTTTATTGACAAATTTTATTGATCCTATAGAGTTTCTTTTGCTGGACTGACTGCTGTTCTCAGCTAGTGTCTCTTGTGATGATGACATAGCACTGGCTCAAGTGTTTAAGTAGTCCTCACATTTTCCCCTCTTCTAGAAACAAAGAAAGGTTCCTGTCATTCGATATCTCAAGCACGAGCTTCAAAGGAGACCCGGGAGAGTTGCAGGAACACAATTCCCCAGCTGCTTTCTGAATGATGCAGTTCATGTAAACTTATTCCAAAATCATTGGCATCCCCAGCAAAAGGCTCCATGAAATTTGCATTTGGAGGGGGCAGGCCTTAAAGGAGTTAAATTTTTTGTTTGTTTGTTTGTTTGTTTAGTCTATGTTTGCTGGGAGTATGTGTTTTACACTGATTCCACAACCATGCCTTTGAGATGTCAAATAACCATAGGGACATTGAGATGCTCAACCACATTCAGTGCCTCTAAATACAGGACATTAGGAATCATTCAGCCTGTGTAGTGATTAACTTCTGATGGGAAGATTCTGAAGTGTGCCTTTTTAGTTGGTGCTAAGCTCTATTTTTGCTAAATGTAAAGTTAATCATTTTAGGGGCTTCTTTAGTTAAGAACCATTTTACTGTGAGTTCCGCTTCTTTATCCAAACTAGTTGTCCACATGAATCACGATATAATGCATTTTTTCCTACAAGAAAACATTATTCATTACCCAGAAAAGCCCCCTCTAGTTTACATGGGTAGAGAAAGAACTTTTCTTTTGACTGCTTAAGCCAGCCGTAAGCAGGATGCAACAGCAGGGTTTTTTAAAAATTTAATTTGATTAAACCTTGTGATCTTTGGGCAAGCATGAAAGAGCAGTATTTTAGATTTTGGCTTTCACTGTGACCTCTATGGTGATCCCTGCCCCTTTGCCTTCTGGCTCTCTCTCCATCTCTACCTCAAATAAAAAGGGATACTACAGTGTTGACACCCAGAGGGCTCGACCTTCTTCAGAGGATGTAGCAGAATACTCAGGCTGCCAAATTCCTGGTGATCAGAGAGGTCTTGCTGAAGACCAATTTAAACTGGAAAGCACATAAGCTTCATTGGGCTATTTCAAAGTTCATGCAGCTTTAGTGCTAATCCTCTTAACATATTAGGCCAAGTGGACTCACATACCACAATGGCATTGCCATAAAGGCCTCTCCAACCTTTATTTACATTTCTCTGCATGGAAGAGTGCAAGTCAATTCATTCTTCTTTCTAACTGCCTTCCTCATCATCATGACCTGCTCCAAGGTGATTCCACTGTTTGTAGCCAAACTGCTTAGGCTAACATATTAAAAGATTTTACGTAACACTGCTTGCTCCAAACCATGAAACACTTGCAGTATGCTGGCTTAGTAATTCCTTTTTTTTTTTTTCCTTCTCCTTCTCCAAAGGATAACATCTTGGCTGTGGACAAGGTAAGTATTTCCAGTATGAATGCTTAATGAAGATGAAGTCAGCATGCAGTATGCTGTTTATTTTGCTTTCTAATAAACCCATGCTCAGCAATAGTCTTACTACTGCTGTGACTTCTTGCAATAATTTTTCAGCTTCCTCTATACTCAGAGGAAATTTCGTTTGACATTACTCTCCTTATGATAAATTAATTACACAAAGCATGAAGAATTTAAGGTTGGGAAGAGATGATGAGCTAAAAATAACCCCTAAGAACTTTTTTTTTAACCTCCAAACACCATATGCATGTTCATATATGATAGAAAGAATAAGGAAGAGCAAGCTCTGAGGTTATCTGAATAGATTTCAGATTCCAAATGGGTCTCAGATATCATTGGTACTGCCAGAAAAAATAAAAATCTGTCATTGGTATTATAGACTAAAAATACTTCTGTGAGTAAAGAGTTAGGAACCAAAAAAATTTTTTTTCTTAAACGTTGGAAGTCTAGAAATACCTTTGAGTAAGAGGCATCCTAGGGAGTGAGTATAGGGCAGAGGAAGAAGTTTATGTTTCAGGCCTGGTTCAGTTGCAAGCTGGCTGTGTGACCTTGGTCAAGTCATTTTGCTCCTCTGGCTGAAATGTACTTTCTTATAAAATTTCCAGGTATAACTATTATGACCCAAACGTGCCTTTTAGTTTAAAAACTGGATACTAACAGCATGACTAGATGAGCACTCAGTGAAGACTTCTTATATTCCAGTCACTATGTTAGGTGCAGTCCATGTATGTTTTAGGATCCTCAACATTACCCGGAAAGATAGGTGTTATTACTTCCATTTTAAGTTGTGAAACTGAAACTGGAGAATTATCTGCCCAAAGTCACACAGTTTGTAAATATCAGAGCTGGGATTCACATTCAGGTTTATCTAGCTTCAAAGCCCTTGCTCTATTAACTATGCTATAGCTGCATCCTCACACTGGCAAACAACTCTAGTGGGTTTTGATAAATACGGAGAAGTAGTCACAACCATCTATTTTCCCCTCCTCTTTCCCTCAGGTATCATAAAGAATACTTGCTTTGTATGTCAAGGCAGATTGATGCTGGAGAAATAGAGAAATAAAGTCTACATTTGTTTAGATTCAGAAGACAGCTTCTGGTAGAAAGGAAAGAGCCAGGAATGGAAGGTGAATTGTTGGACTATGTCACTGTGTTGAAAAATCCTGCTGATTTTTAAACCAGGGGGAAAATAGAAACAAAATAAAAATAAATGGAAAAGCAATGATTTTAAAAGAAATTTAATATCTTGTCCAAAGAATGAAAGACTCCATATATCATTGGAAAATCTTCCAGCCTCAAATAGGCACCCCTCAAAAATCTGATGTCTTGGAAATGTGGTGTTTTTGTTGAAAAAATAAAAGTAACAGTTACAGTGTTTCAAATGTATTTCCCTGTGTTCTCAGTCATGGGTCCTGATGCTGCTGGCTGGTACTTATAATAATTTTACTAGGTGGACAGATGGAATAATTGGTACATTTCTATCTATAGATAGAAACACTGGTATAAATAGATTGCAGCCTTGGAAGACCAGCTGACTACCCCAGATGATGCAATGGAAAGACCTTTGGCCTTGGAATTAGATGAGTTGCTGTCACAGATCTACAGTGTGTGATGGTGGGAAGATGGGAAGGTATTTAGCTTCTCTGAATCTTGGTTTTTATGTCTGTAAAATGAGACTAGGAATACGTACCTCAAAGTTGAAGATTAAGTATGATAATGTATACAAAAGAACTTAATGCAATTGGTGACACCTGGTAGGAACTGAAAAATATAATCTATCTTTATCATCCCTTTGTATTTTACTCAAATCCCTCATTTCACAGTTGAATTCAATTTGCCCTATGAGGCCAGTGCAAGCAGAAGAGCCATTTGTCATCTTTGTCATAATGATTTTACAAATGTCTATGAAAATACAATGTATA
The DNA here is from genome assembly GCF_000951035.1 of Colobus angolensis palliatus. NCBI lineage: Eukaryota > Metazoa > Chordata > Mammalia > Primates > Cercopithecidae > Colobus > Colobus angolensis. The sequence continues at coordinate 11,339,415 of NW_012114932.1, read as the reverse complement.
CTTGAGCCTGAGACACATTCTCCCAACTCCAAAACGTTTTATAGATTCTGATATAATCTTATTTTCACATTTTTCATTTTCTATGACTCCTAACATGTCACTGGATTTAATATATGTGTGTATATTAAGAATATAATAACTATGGATTCTCAAAGGTTAACATGAAAGAAAAAATCTTAAAGGCAGATAGAGAGAAGGGGTAGGTCGCTTACAAAGGAAGCCCATCAGGCTAACAGTGAACATTTCAGCAGAATCCTTACAAGCCAAAAGAGATTGAGGAGATTTTCAGCATTCTTAAAGAATTCCAACCAAGAATTTCATCTCCTGCCAAACTAAGCTTCATAAGTGATGGTGAGATATAATTCTTTTCAGACAAGCAAACACTAAGGGAATTAGTTATTGCTAGGCCTGCCTTACAAAGCAGTCCATAAGGGAGTGCTCAACATGGAAATGAAAGAAAGATACCTGTCACCCAAAAACACACTTAAGTACATAACCCACTGACACTGTAAAGGAACTATACAATGAAGTCTACATAACAACTAACCTACAACAAGATGACAGGATCAAATCTTCTCATATGGATATTAACATTGAATGTAAATTGGCCAAAGTCCCACTTAAAAGTCATAAAGTGGGAAGTTGAATAAAGAAGCACGATCCAACTGTCTGCTGTCTTTAAGAGACCCATCTTACATGTAATGACACTAATAGGCTCAAAGTAAAGGGATAGAGAAAGATCTATCATGCAAATGGAAAACAAAAAAGAGCAAGAGTTGCTATTTTTATATTACATAAAACAGACTTTACACCAACGATAAAAAAAAAATGACAAAGAAGGGCATTGCTTAACGATAAAGGGTTAAACTCAAAAAGAAGACTTTACTAAATATATATACCCCCAACACTGGAGCACTCAGATTCACAAAACAAGTTTACAGAGACCTACAAACTGACTTAGATAACTACACAACAATAGTGGGAGACTTTAATACCTCAGTGACGGTGTTAGATCATTGTGGAAGAAAACTGAAAAAGATATTCTGGACTTAACACTTGACCGCTTGGAACTAATAGACATCCATAGAGTATGCCAACAAACAACAGAATATACATTCTTCTCATCTGCATATGGCACATGCTCGAAGATCAACCACATGGTTGGCCATAAAGCAACTCTCAACAAATTTAAAATATCAAAATCATACCATCCACACTCTTGAACCACAGTGCAGTAAAAATAGAAATCAATTCAAAGATAAACTCTCAAAAATCACACAATTATATGAAAATTAAACAACCTGTTCCTGAATGACTTCTGGGTAAAGAATGAAATTAATTTAATAAAATTTTAAAATTTCTTTTTTTTTTTTTTTTTTGAGACAGTCTCACTCTGTCACCCAGGCTGGAGTGCAGTGGTGTGATCTCAGCTCACTGCAACCTCCTCCTCCTGAGATCAAGTAATTCTTGTGTGTTAACCTCCCAAGTACCTGGGGCTACAGGTATGTACCATCACTTCAGGCTAATTTTTAATTTTTGGTAGAGACAGGGTTTCAGCATATTGGCCAGGATGGTCTTGAACACCTGACTCTAGTGATCTGCCTGCTTCAGCCTCCCAAAGTGCTGGGATTACAGGCGTGAGCCAATGCGCCCGGCCAAAGTTTAATTTTATTAGTGAAATTTAAAAACTATTTGAAACTAATGAAAACAGAGACAAAACATACCAAAATCTTTGGAAGAAAGCTAAAGCAGTGTTAAGAGAAAAGTTAACAGTGCTAACTACCTACATCAAGAAGTTAGAAAGATCTCAAATTAACAACCTAACATCACACTGAAAAGAATTAGAAAATCAAGAGCAAACCAACCCCAAAACTAGCAGAAGAAAATAAATACCAAAATCAGAGCAGAACTGAATGAATTTGAGATGCAGAAATTCTATAAAAGGTCAATGAAACAAAAAAATTGGTGTTTTAAGAGAATAAACAAGGTTTATAGACTACTAGCTAGATTAACCAAGAAAAAACAGGGATAATCCAAATAAGCACAATCAGAAATGAGAAAGATTATATTATAACTGAACCCCCCCAAAATAAAAAATATCATCAGAGCCTAAAGACCTCTGTGCACACAAACTAGAAAACCTAGAAGAAATGGATAAATTCCTGGAAACACACAATCTGTCAGGATTGAACCAAGAAGAAATTGAAACTCTGAACAGACCAATAGCAAGCTCTGAAATTGAATCAGTAACAAAAACCTACTAACAAAAGTCCTAAACCGGATGAATCCACAGCCAAATTCTACCAAAGGTACAAAGAAGAGGTAGTACTAGTTCTACCAAAATTATTCTTTAAAAAATCTAGAAGGAGGGATTCCTCCCTAATTCATTCTATGAAGCCAGCATCATTCTGATCCCCAAAACTGGCAGAGATGCAACAAAAAATGTTTAGGTGACATACTAGCTGATCAAATCCAACAGCATATCAAAAAGTTAATTCACCACAATCAAGTAGGCTTTATTTCTACAGTGCAAGGTTGTTTCAACATACATACACAAATCAAAAATGTGATTCACCACATAAACAGAATTAAACACTAAAACCATGTGATCATCTCAATAGATGCAGAAAAGGCTTTTTCAACATGGCTTCGTGTTAAAAACCCTTAACAAATTAGGCATCAAAGGAACATACCTCAAAATAACAAGAGACACTTATGACAAACTCAAAGGCACGTAATACTGAATGGGCAAAATCTGGAAGCATTCTCCAAGGACCTTAAACAATCCACAAGCAAAAAAACCAAATAACCCCATTTTAAAAATGGGCAAAGAACACGAACAGTCAGTTTTCAAAAGAAGACATACATGTGTGGTCAAGAAATACATGAAAAAATGCTCAACATTACTAATCATCAGAGAAATGCAAATCAAAACCACAATGAGATATCATCTCACACCAACCAGTCAGGATAGCTATGATTAAACAGGCAAAAAATAATAAATGCTGATCAGGTTACAGAGAAAAGGGAATACTTACACATCACTAGCAGGAATGTAAGTTAAATTCAGCCATTGTGAAAAACAGTGTGGTAATTTCTCAAAGAACTTAAAACAGAACTACCATTTGAACCAGCAATACCATTATGGGGTATGTACCCAAATGGACACATGTACTCGTAAGTTCATCACAGCACTATTCACAATAGGAAAGACATGAAATCAGTCTAGATGCCCATCAATGGTGAGCCGAATAAAGAAAGTGTGGTACATATTTACTACTTGAATACTACACAGCCATAAAAAGAATAAAATTATGTCCTCTGCAGCAACATGGGTGCAGCCTGAGGCCATTATCCTAAGAAAATTAACACAAGAACAGAAAATCAAATACCACATATTTTCACTTCTAAGTCGGAGCTAAACATTGAGTACACACAGGCAGAAAGATGAGGAAATAGACACTAGGGACTACTAGGGTGGGGGAGGTTGGGAGGAAGGGGTGAAAGCTGAAAAACTAACTACTGGATAGTATGCCCACCATCTGGATGATGCCTTCATTTGTACGCTAAACCCTAGCGACGTGCTATTTACCCATGTAACAAACCTGCACATGTACCCCCTTAAATCTAAATTAAAAGCTGAAAAAGATGGATATAATAATTACAAAAATAGAGCAATTAAACACATTTACAGTTAGTTTGCTGGATTCAAATCCCATGTTCAACATCAACAACTTCTATGATCTTGGGGAACATATTAATACTTAACCTTCTATGACTCTTTTTTTGTCTCACTTGTAAAATTAGATTAACAATAGACTTAACTCATTATTGTGAGATAATACTTTTAAAGATCTTGGAAATAGCACCTGATAAACAGTAAGCACTCAATAAGTGCTAGCTGTCACCATTGTTGTGATTTCATCATATTTAAAAATAACAACTTATTATCCAGGATTTTCATAAGTATCTGAACATTGTGTCCATTGAACCTATGTTCTTTCAATTCACCTCCACATGGTCCTTAATGTATTGAAGGACCATATGTACAGTTATTTAGTGTGTGGTTTAAAATATATTGCATACATTTTATTATATTATACATTCTGTTCTGCTTAGCTTTTTAGTCATCATTATATTTCTGAGTTTTATTTTTCATATATAAGTAGAAATTCTTTTTTTTCTGAGTCTGTATTCCTTCATAGGCACGTAACTCCTTTTTATGATTTCCCTTTGATGCCATTTAGGTTGATGTAACCTTTTGCTTTTCCCACCAAAGCTATGACGACCATCTTTAAATATATTTCTTCATGTACCTATGTGAAGGTTTCTCAGAGATGTATACTTCAAAATAGAATGACCTAGTTGGAAGATGTAAGTGGTCTCAATTTCATTCAACACTGCCAGCTTGAGCATCTTTGCCAGTGCTCTTTTGCTATTCCAGGTTAAACTTAGAAGAAATTTCTTGTCATACAGTTTCCCTGTTTTCCCATATGGGATACCTGCCTCTTGCCGGATTGTAGGAATTCCTTATGTTTCTTATACATTAATCCCTTGTTCGTTGTACCTGGTGAGAAGCAATGTTGTGTTGCCATGATTAGAACAATGTTGAGCCAGACTACCATGGTTCAAGCTGGCTCCCCCATTCACTAGCTTTGTGACCTTAGCAAGTTCCTTGACCCCCTCTGAGGTGTGATTTCCCCATAAGCAAGACAGGGTACTAACAGTGGCCTCCCTCACAGAGAACTGCAGGACTGAATGAGTCAGTGCATGTAAACCACTTAGCATGGAGACTGGCACAGAGGGAGGCTTTAGTTGTTGTTTTAGAAACATTTTTTTGTGTGTTTGTTTCTGCTCTAATTGTTTTACCCTACCCTTTGTTCTTTGGGTCAGGGACCATGTCTCAATAATTTTTTGTTTCTAAGTGCTTGATAAACTGCCTGGCATAGATAGAGGGTGTTTGTTAAATGTTTATAGATTGAATGGATAGATGCTTCTGGTGTCATGTTGCCTCCCTCATTACTGAAGTCCCCTTTCATTCCCTGAAGATGGAGTTATGAGCCCCATGGAAAAATGGCTTACTTCCCTCTGCTCTATCTGTGATTAAATCAAGGAAGGGGCTCCCTTTGGGGATTTATGATAGCTTGGCTTCTGAGACACAGTTTCTTATACATTTTAAATTTATCCTCAACAGAACTAACTGCTTTCCACATTTTACAACTGTCTGCAAACTTAAAACATTTATTCCAAGTTCCATAATGCAGGTCAATTATTGAAGCTTAGATGTCCCTGTGGTATACGAATGGAAAGATACCACTGATTAAAATTCTCTGAGTGAGGCCCAAGGAACTCTGCCTAGAGCATAGAATGAATTGTAGATGGATTTAAGATCAGATGCCCCATTCCCCGACTTACAGGTGAGTGTTCTTTTTTTTTTTTTGTACCTTAAAATTTTAGAAATATTCAGATTATCTTAAGAACTGAACTTGAGTTTCAAGAGCCTCTGTACATATATTAAAAATATGTTTCCAACCATGGCAGTTTTCCCTAACTTGGCATGGAGCTCCAATTTTGAGAAGAATCAATAACAAGTACAGCATAGAACAAACAGTGAATGACTTAAAAGTATGCATTTATGCAATTTTGGAGGACCGAGAAAATGGAAGGAAAAATGAAAATGAACAGGCAAAAGAGAAATGACATTGAATGAAAATACTGTTTTTACAACACATAAACATCTAGTAGGACCTTGTTCATAATTCATGTACTAAATATTACAAATAAAACTGTGAGATTAAATGGAAAGAAAAGTAACATGAGTTGTGTAATGTTTTATCTAAATATTGCCAAAGTAATCAAAAAGATGTATAGTGACATATTTGCTATAGCTGTTAACGAGTAAATAAAAATTTGTGATCACTTTATTAGTTCTTATCTAGGATTCTCATTAGTAAATTTTTATTTATTTTTTCTAATCTATGAAGTATAAGACTTTCCATGGAGCTGAGCCACAGGGAACATGAATATGATATAAAGGTTTCCTACATCTTGATTTAATATAACAGTAACTTTTACTTTTTGTGACTCTAATTTCAACCAATTTGCCTTATTGAATTTTGTCTAGCAATTTTTTAGCAAATGAGTGAAAATTAGATCTTAGCAACTAAAGAATTTCCTGCCTTGTTTCTCCTCCTCTAATTTCTTTCTGGCTCTTCTAGGTAAATCAAATTAATGTAGCCTGGGTATGACATTTGGATTGAACAGTAAAATCGTGATTTTCATTGACTATTTCCAGTTGAGTTTCCTTCCTCCCTTGTTCTAGGCAAAATTGTGCAGTCCCAGAGCTCCTCTCATCCCTTAAATTTACAGGCCTTCTGAGGTTTATTAGTAACAAATAAGGACTAAACCGGGAAGGCATGAACTCTCCCTAGCCTTCTCCTACCTGCATTCACTCATTCATTCATTCATTCATTCATTCATTCTGCAAACAGTAATTAAGTGCCAAGTGTAGAACACTTGCTTAGTGTTGGAGATGTAAAGATAAATAAAAAGTGGTCTTTTTATTCTATAAGGAACAGACAGTGAGTGGGAGACAATAAAAGTATTGCTATATTGTGAGTTAAGAGCCTTGGTAGCTGTCGAAAAAGATCTGAGGAACCTCTCACTGATCTGGAGAGGGGAGAAGAGATAGAAGAGTCTTTGTGGGGGGAAGGAGGGAACTGAGTTTCCAAGAACAGATAGAGATTTGTCATTGGAGAGGTGGGCTAAGAGCATTTTAGGCCTAGGGAGCTACAAGAACAATGGCTTAGAAGGATATAACCTAAGTTTGAGAAAATTAAAACTCACTCAGTATTTACAGGTGGAGGAGAGTGGAGACGAATGGGTCCAGGAGAGTTAGGAAAGGACCAGCATGGAAAGGGCATTGTTTGTCATACCCACTTGCCTGGAGTTAATCCTGGAAACAACAGGGAAGCATCCAGTCTTTCTGTGCAAGGGAGTAACACAGAAGCACACCGGATGGAGAAGGGATTTCACAGTGGCACGCCTGCAGAGAGGAATTAAGATGGGCACCTGTCAGGGGATTCAATGGGTAGGAGTAAGAAATAGTATGCAATGGAACAGAGGCCTTGGAAATGGACAACCAGCAAGAATGATAGTGAGAAGGTAGGGCTCCCCAATTTTAAGGACAGAAAGGGACTAAGGGCAAAGCAAAAATGGGGTTAAGGATGAAGGACAAGTCAGTCATATTTCCTGGTTGGGACTTGAATATTTAGATGGTGTCATTCTCAGCAAAAGAAAATTTAGGAGAAAGAAGATATTTCGGAGAAGAGGAGAGATGAATTGCATTAGAGATGTTTTAAGTTTCAGATGCAGGTGCTATCTGTAGTTATCCAGGTACATTAGTAGGTTGGTGGCATAGACCCAAATACATCTGGACAATCTGATTTTATTGTGTGGTGTGATTACAGCTTATACTAATAATACTAGAAGAAGAAGTAATAATACTATAGCTCATATCTTGTTCAATGAGTGGGAAGCAAAATTGATCTCTTCTAAAGGGTCCTCTTCCCCTTCCGATTCCAGGAATCCCTATGTTCTTAATTAGATACTAGTGCCCAGGTTCAAGTATGGGTGGATGGGAGGGAAATCTCTTTTTCAGTGCACCTGGATCGTCAAGATAAACTGTCACTCAGGTGGTGCCCTTTGCCGAATCCTGGAAACCACAGCAAATAAGCCTGCCATGGAAATTTATTGCTTAGGGTGGGCCTGCCTATTCCCAAAACATTAGCTGGAAGCTCATGACACACCTGTCTGAGAAGTCTGAGAGTGGGAAGGAGACATTCCATTTACTGCCACTGCCTTAGGTAAGGAGTCCTTTGTAGTGTCGTGATTATTCAGGAAAGTGCCATGATAGAAATTGGCCTAGTTTCCCTTTGCAATTTATAACTCTTTAATACATCCTCCTCTCACTTCAGGCAAAGAACTCTCTCTGATGAACAGGACATTGCCTACGTTTAAAAGAGGCTTTTTCCAGTGGAGATGTTCTGTATTTGCAGTGAAGAAATAGGTCCTAGAGTAAAAATGTGTTGTGCCTGTAGGTTGAGATCTGGGTCTAAAGTGCAGAGGCCAAGTTGCCTGCTCCTAAGTCCTCTATTCTGAGTGTTACCACCAGTGCTAGATCAACTCCCAGTCTCAGGGCTATCAATTCTTTGGAGGAGGATAACCTCATATTCCAATAGATGCTCTGTCAAAAGTAGCTCATGACAAAGGTCAGAGCCAAAGTTAAATCTGCTCCTATAGTCCCCTCTTCAAGGGTGCACTCTGATCCTACTTCCTCTCTGCCCAGAACTCTGGGTTGCTGTAAGTTCTGGGAGCTAGGACATCACCCACAATATCTTCCCCACTGATTCAGGGCTGTGGTTAGGCTACTGGGTGCTGACTTACATAGATCCGGGGCTCAAGAGGAAGATGGGGATAGAACATAGAAATCTTGATTAAGGACATCTAGGGTAAGATTGCAGAGTAAGAAGCTATTGCAGAGTGGACTGATGTTTGCAGAACAATAGGGATTGGAAGAGTAGGTAAGAGGAGAACAACGAAGATGGAAAGATTGTTCAGAGGAGAAAAAGTTGTGCCAAGAGCCAGTAGGGAGAGAGTTTAAAGAAAGGAGTGGCCTAGATTGAATGTCAAATGCCCAGGAATTTAAGTGAGACAAAGACTAAAAAGTGTTTTCTTTTATACCTACTCTCTACAAGCAAAATGGAGCCTTGCAATTGTTTTTACTATAGATCCCTATTTGCATGGGCCAAAATAAAAGTACATGTGTGAAATAAATATATATATCTCTCTATATAGATATATGTCTGCTCCTGGTTCCCGACACAGAGCTCTTGGAACCCTTGTAGAAAGGAACACTAGGAGAATCTTTTGTTCTAATATTTTATATTTGACCCTAGTTCCAGACACAGAACTCTTAAGACCTATATAATTTCCTGAGTAATGGGTCCTCCAATACAGTGTTCCTAAATTCCTTAGGATTTCCTGGGTGATGGGAGCCTTTTATTCTAATGAGGTGACTCTTGGTGGGCTCCTGGATAGCATCAGGGTGGGGGCTGTTTGCCAGGCGAACCAACCATGTGATTAGAGGGATAGAACTTTCAGCCCTACCCACCAACCTCTGGGGAGGGGAGAGGGGCTAAAGGTTGAGTTGATTATCATTGGCCAATAATGTAATCAATCTTGCTTATGTAATAAAGCCACCATACAAACCCAAAAGGACAGGATTCAGAGAGATTTCAGGTTGTTCAGCATGTGGGAGTGCCTGGAGGATGTCTGTACCCAGAGAGGGCATGGAAGCTCTGCACGCTTTCTCACACGCCTTGCCCTGTGCATCTCTTGCATCTGGCTAGTCATCTGTGACACATTCTATATTAATATAATCAACCCAAAAGCATAAGTAAGTATTTTCCTGAGCTCTGTGAGCTCTCCAAGAAAATTAATGGAACCCAAGGAAGGAGGCTTGGGAATCCCAACTCATACCTCTCTCCTCATATGCATAGGTGACAATCTACGGCTTGCAATTGGTGGCTGAAGTGGAGGGCAGTCTTATGGGACTGAGCCCTTAACCCACACGGTCTGACTTTACCTCCAGGGAAATAGTGTCAGAATTGAATTGGATTATAAGACATGCAGTTGGTGTCTGCTGGAGAATTACTTTTTATGTGAAAGAAAATAAAACCCACATATCTGGCTTCAGAAGTGTTCTGTGTTGAATGTTGTGAGTGAGAGTAAAACTAATTCTATTTATTTCCCCCTATCTCTTATAGTATGTCAGAGGAAAGCATGAAGAAGTCTATCGTAAACATTCTGTAGGAGAACCTGGGCCGGGCAGGACAGCGGCTCTGAGACACAGAGTAAAATAGAACCAGAGTAGAGTATAAAGCAATGTGGCAGGAATGTGAGAATTATAGAAGATGAAAATTATTGTTAGGACTTTGAGGGAGGTGAGAAGGAGTGATTGGGGAGTGGGAATGCTTTTTCTTCTTTCCTCCTGCCTGCCTCTGCTCCAGCTAATCCTGACCTCACTAATACTAGTCAGGGGATGAGGTGGGAAGTGCCTGGTGATGAGGTTAAGGTATAGTCAGAGAAAAAACTTGACTAAAAAGGGAAAAACAAAGGAGCGGGGGTAATCCCAAAAACTGTGGAGGAGACTGACAGTGATTGCTTGGAAAGGATTAAAAATAAATAGCAAGTCATAACATAAATAATTCCATCAATACTTCAACACTTTAACAGTTTTGATGTTTTTTAAAAATTAAATTGACTAAATTTTCTTAGACACATCAATGACACACATTTGACCAACCACAATTATTCTAAAAAGAAAAATGAAAAAATGAGCCAATCTATATGTTTTTTTGTTGTTATTGTTTTCAATTATTTAAGGATTTATATTTATGTTGCCAAAACAGGCAGTTAATTTAGTTAATTTAGTCAACCAGCCGGTCATTTCAGGAGGAAAATAGGGCTTTCACCCAAGTGGTGTTTCAGAATGCATGTCCCAAGTCCCAGCTGTTTGGCTGGAGTTTCTACTTTTTTATTTGTAATATTGGCATGAACAAATATGGCTCTTTAGGCCTGGGATGGAAATGGAAAAAAAAAAAAAAAAAGCCTGTTAAAATGTGAACAGTAGTTGAGGATTATAGCAAAAAAAGATAATCCTACAATATCTTCTGCTGATACAGTGACTATTTCTAAAGAGCTTAATACTTCATTGCGGGATTTCCCATAAAATCATAGAGATAGACAAGATGCAGGTATGGGCAATATTTATAGTCTAGATAAGTAGAAACTAGAGTCTCAATTTGTTACATATTTAGAGCAATTCCAGGCAACACATCCCAGGCAGGACCATAAATAAGGCTTGGGTTTTTCAAAATCCCACTCTGTCCTTCATCCATTATATTGCATGATCTCCACATCTTAAGGAAGCAAATTTCCTCTAGCGGCAAGCCCCCTGTGGGTGCTAAGTGCTTATTTGTTGAAGATGGTGGTAATGATCAACGTAGCTGTTATCATCTGGAATGAACAAATGGTCAGTAGCCAAAGGGAACCCAAAGGCAGATGAGTGTTTGTGGAATTTTACTGTGAGTAATAATGGTGTGAATGGAAAAGTGAAGTGAGCGTTTAAAGAAGAAGGGAAATGTTGAAGGCAGGCCCGTCTTCATTTCAGTTTAGTTAAGCTTAGATTTTTATGACATTGAAATAAATGGGAGACTGTTTTAAAATAAGCTTTTCACAAAAAAGAAACATAAAGACAAGGAAGTGATGACAATTTTGACATAAAGCAAATGATAAAAACCCAAGTGGGAATACCCATTAAAATTGAGCATCTAGTAACAACTGGCAGATGTGAGAGCTCCTTACCCTGAAGGTATAAGGGAATGAATTAATGAATTTGCCAGCAATGCTTTTTCTAACAGTCATGTAAGAAAACTTGAGGCAACACCAGAGGAATAAAGTGCTCATGATAAGCAATTCACTTTGCATCTAACTGATGGCAGCGTAAACGCCCATAAACCCAAGATTTTTATAATGTTGGCCTTAAGATGTCAATGATACGTTTTGCTTCTCCCATCTACAAAATGATACAGAGCAGGGAAACTTTGGTTATGGACTTTCTGTCTATTACACATCATCTTACTTTTCTATCACACTTGGCGTTCTTTCTTTTCTAGCCCGTTTTAGAAATAAAACCACTCAGAGTTGGAATTGACTTTCTACTTGAAGGGTAGCAGGATCTGGTCCTAATATAGCACACTGTTAGCCAGACCTCTCTATTAAATTTTGCTTCCCTATAAAAGGTTTAATTGGTTGTACGACTTTGGGCAAGCGACAAAGGTTCTGTGTCTAAATTTCCTAGTTTAGGAGTTAGGTTCTTTCCAGGCTTAAAATTATGTAACTCATACACAAATTACTTTAGCATGAAATGTTACGAATTTTATAAGGAATCAAGTTAGATTACCATGGGGACATTCTTGAGAGCAGGGGATCTGTAAGGGTACTTGCTGTGGGGCCTCAGCAAAGCAAGCAGAGGCAGGAGAAATAAAGTGAGGTGGGTACACTTCCCGGGCTGCTTAATTCAGTGCTCTCTGTGGTGGAGTAGGTGGAGTAGAGTCAACTGCCTCCTCCTCAGTTGGGAGCGAGCCCAAGAGGCAGATTCTTATCCTGGGTCAATATTCTGAAAATGTGTTCTACAGAACACTATTGCAGAGATTTTTAATATGAATTACATTAAAGAGGGCTCTGCAGTAATATAAATTTGGGGACGTACTGGGTTATAGAAAATCAAACAGAATTCTTCCCAGGAAGGGCTTTCAGGGTCCTTGATGGACCAATACAAATTGTGAAACTCCATAAGGGAGATTTTACAGTGTTCAGTAGTTCCCAGGCTTATCTGAATGCGAAACAGTTATTTAATTTATTTTTTTAAAGGGAAATTCTCAATGGTTCAATTTTCTGATAAACATAGTTTTGGAAACATTCTTGGTAGAAATCCATGGCAAATTCAAATTCACTCCAGTGAGTCAGGGTGGGGGTTCAAGGGATTCCTTTGATGTAAAATCCTGGCATGCATATTAATTAAACCTGTTTTTAACAAGCCCCAATTTACAGATAACTGTGGGGGCAAAACCAGCTTCCAGAACTTTTATGTTGAGCTTCAACCTGTTCTTATTTTTTTAGGTTTTGTTTATTTGCTTGATCTTACCTACTAATTAAGGTTTAGTTGAATTTTGACTGAAAAAAATAGTTTTAAAATGTGTACCTATTTATATTCTTTCCTCTGAGGTGTCAATAATACATACTTTTTTTTATTCACGCAGGATTTCAGAAAATATTTCATCATTAGCCTTTTATGAAACTGATGAACTTTACAACTCACCTTTACTTAACGGCAGCAAAATTCACTGTTGATTTTTCTGGTTAATTTAATCACATTGAAGATCCACTGCACCCCATGTCATTCACAATGTATCAAGTTTCAAATTTCCAGTCATTCCAAACGAGGATCAAAATTCGAAAACAGACCAAAATGTATAATTGCATATACATTTTTAAAAATTGTTATGATTTTTAAAATTCTTGAATGAGACAAAACTCCTTTTGAAGATTAACAAATCACATAAAAATAGAAAGAGCTCCATGTTTTCCTTGTTCTTCCACTCTAACATATAAGGGATTCTATACTGCTATGCATTTGGGAAGAAAAGTTCAAATAAAAGAAAGCAGAATCCCAACTGGAGGATTAATCTATTACTACATAGACTATCTCCCTCAGCCACAAGGCAGGAAAGAGTCATTTATGTGTCCAAGAGGAGTTTAATGTTGTTGGTTTTTTTCCACTTGCAAATATCCAATGGGGAAAAAAAAATCTGTAGATAGAAAAATGGCAAAGTGATTTGTCTCAAGTTACTGTATATATTGTGCATTTGATAAATACCTCTGATTATTTTTCAAATGTATTCAGTCTGATGGGTCCCCAGTAAAGTCTTGCTCAGCGTATTTCCAGTCATTTTGAAAGCCTCATGTAGGCCCTATGAAATCCCAGCTTACCAAGATTCATTTAATTGGATTTTATGAGAATATTGTTAGGTGAGACCTATTTGGCACCCAGGCATTTCTCTACTCTGCCAAGATATAACATTCTTAACAAACACAGAAACAAAAAAACAAACAAAGTTCAAGAGCAGATTAGATTTATTGGCATTGCAGCCCATTACACAGTACTAATACTTTATTGATCCTACCGGATGTAGAACCACCTATGCAAAATGGTTTTCCCTAATAAAATCAAATAATTGTTGGGGAGTGGGGAGTGAGGCATAGTTGGCTTAACATTTGAGACCAGAGTATGAGAACAATGAATTACAATCAGAAAGTGAAGACAATTTCTTTACTCTCTTTGAAAATATTTAAACTATTAATTCTGTCTCCTTATACTTTTTGACCTTTGGAACCCTTGAATTCTCAGAAATACTCAGGACCCAAAGAGATTTTGTTTATATGTGATTTTATGTGTTATATGTATCCACATATGTAGTGTTCAAAATTAAAACTGAGTCATTTTTAAAATGCAGAAATGCACAAGTACACGTTAGATGCATTAGTTGCCAGAGTGTTGATGTCATCATACAGCTTCTGGAAAAGTCACTGTAAGTAACAGCCAGAGCAACCAGACAAGAGAAAGAAATAAAGGCATCCAAATAGGAGGAGAGGAAGTCAAACTATCCCTGTCTGCTGATGATGATATGGCTCCAATGAGTAGAGGAACATCAGGGTTCTTGGTCCTCATGCCGGTTTAGGTAAAATGACACGGACACACGTAGAGTGGTTTTAAAGAGCAGAGAATTTAATAGGAAAGAAGGGGCAAGAAGGAAGGGAGAAGGAAAAAGCTCCCCTGTACAAAGACAGAGGGAGGGAGGCTCCAAAGCCCAGAGAGGGAACCCCAAGTGCAGTGGACGCCAGCTAGATATATATGCAGAGGAGGTGATGGCTAGTCTGATTTGCATAGGGCTCAGGGTATTGGTTTGACCAGGCATGTCATTCATATAGCTCTGGAAAATTTGGCCCTCCCACCTAAATATGCAAATGCAGGGCACCATTATGTTCTATACACGTGGGAATATGTGGGGATGGCCATGTTGCCAGGCACATGTGGGGAAAGGGGAAGAAGGCCCTGGGAATCGCCATGTTTGGGTGGACCCAGTTTCTAATGGCCTACATTTGCATATCAAAGGTTGCCGGCCTGGCTCTAAGAGCCGGGGCTTTCCTGCTAAACAAAAAACATTTCTGGAGCTGCTTTAAAAGAAACAGCTTTCTAAGGATCTCTTTTCCTCTCTACCTGACTAAAATAATTTCTTAATAACCCTACCACAATATGATTCAATATTAGAAAACCCCATAGTCTCTGCCCAAAAGCTCCTTGATCTGATGAACAACTTCAGCAAAGTTTCAGAATACAAAATCAATGTGTACAAATCAGTAGCATTCCTATACACCAACAACATAAAAATTGAGAGCCAAATCAAGAATGCAATCCTATTCACAATAGCCACAAAATATAATTAAATATGTAGTAATACAGCTAACCAGGGTGGCGGGGAGGGGAAGATCTCTGTAATAAGAATGACAAACTGCTGAAAGAATCCAGAGATGACACAAACAAATGAAAAAACATTCCATGTTTATGGGTAGGAAAAATCAATGTTTTTGTTTGTTTGTTTGTTTTGAGATGGAGTCTGGCTCTGTTGCCCAGGCTGGAGTGCAGTGGCCGGATCTCAGCTCACTGCAAGCTCCGCCTCCTGGGCTTACGCCATTCTCCTGCCTCAGCCTCCCGAGTAGCTGTGACTACAGGCTCCCGCCACCTCGCCTGGCTAGTTTTTTGTATTGTTTTTAGTAGAGACGGGGTTTCAACGTGTTAGCCAGGATGGTCGCGATCTCCTGACCTCCTGATCCGCCCATCTTGGCCTCCCAAAGTGCTGAGATTACAGGCTTGAGCCACTGCGCCTGGTCAAAATCAATGTTTTTAAAATGGCCATACTGCCCAAAGCAGCTAATAGATTCAATGCTATTCCTATCAAACTACAATGGCATTCTTCACAGAATTAGAAAAAACTATTTTAAAATTTATATGAGACCAAAAATGAGCCCAAATAGCCAAGACAATTCTAAGCAAAAGAAACAAAGCTAGAGTAATCACATTGCTTGACTTCAAACTCTACTACAAGGATACGGTAACCAAAACACCACGGTACTGGTACAAAAACAGACATATAGACCAATGTAACAGAACAGAGAGCCCAAAAATAATGCTGCACACCTCCAACCATCTGATCTTCAACAAAGTTGAGAAAAACAAGCAATGGTGAAAGGACTCCCTATTCAATAAATGGTGCTGAGATAACTGGCTAGTCATATGCAGAAGATTAAAACTGAATCCCTTCCTTATACTATACACAAAAATCAACTCAAGATGTATTAAAGACTTAAATGCAAAACCTGAAACTATAAAAACCTAGATAACCTAGGAAATGCCATCCTGGACATGGGACCCAGCAAAGATTTTATGATGAAGATGCCAAAAGCAATTACGACAAAAGCAAAAATTGACCTTTCAAAGCTAAGTAAATTAAACAGCTTCTGCACACCAAAAGAACTATCAACAGAGTAAAAAGATAACCTGCAGAATTAGAAAAAATATTTGCAAACTGTGCATCCGACAGAGGTCTAATATCCAGAATCTAAGCCGAAAGATTGGAAACCCCTGTGTCCAATCTTTTGGCATCCCTGGGTCACACTGGAAGAAGAAGAGTAGTCTTGGGTCACACATAAAATACACTAATACTAACAACAGCTGATGAACTAAACCAAGAAAAAAATCACAGGAAAAGCTCATAATGTTTTAAGAAAATTTACAAATTTGTGTTGGGTCACATTTAAAGCCGTCCTGGACCACATGTGCCCTGCAGGCCACGGGTTGAACAAGCTTGATTTATAAGGAACTTAAACAAATGACAACAACAACAACAAAAACGAACATTAAAACATGGTCAAAGGACACGAACGGACAGTTTTCAGAAGAAGACATACATGCAGCCAACAAGCTACATGAAAAAAAGCTCAATATCGCTAATATCATTAGAGAAATACAAATCAAAAGTCAAAGCTAATGAGACACTATCTCACACCTGTCCAAATGGCTAGGCCAAAAATAACAGATGCTAGTCAGGTGGTGGAAAAGAGGGAATACTTATACACTGCTGGAGGGAAATGTAAATTAGTTCAGCCATTGTGGAAAGTAGTTTGAACATTTCTCAAAGAACTTAAAACAGAATTACCATTTGACTCAGCAATCCCATTCTAGGGTATATATCCACAGGAATATAAATTGTTCTACCATAAAGACACATGCGTGTGTATGTTCATTGCAGCACTATTCACAATAGTAAATGCCCATCAATGGTAGACTGGATAAAGAAAATGTGGTTCATATACACCATGGAATACTACACAGTCTTAAAAAAGAATGAGATCATGTGCTTTGCAGCAACATAGGTGGAGCTTGAGGCCATTATCCCAAGCCAACTAATAACAGAAAACCAAATACCACATGTTCTCACTTACAAGTGGGAGCTAAACATTGAGTACACATGGACACAAAGAAGCAAACCACAGCCATGGGGACCTACTTCAGGGTGGAGGGTGAGAGGAGAGTGAGGATCAAAAATCTGCCCATTGAGTACTATGCTTTTTACCTGCATGATTAAGTCATCTGTACACTAACCCCCTGGCATACAATTTACATATATAACAATCCTATACATGATCTTCTGAAACTAAAATAAAAATTAAAAAAAAACCTCACTGTACACTGGTGAGAGAAAGGGAATAAAACAAGGAAACAAAATGTTTTAGTATTATTAAAATACTTTTGCTTTATGGACCCCCGCAAGGGGGACTCAGGGACCCCGAAGGGACTGTGGGTCATACTTTAGAAGTGTTATATTCATTAATTAATTTAATAAAAGTTAACCAGTAATGACTTTGTACAGGGAACAGAGAGAAACACTGGAGATACGTGGTTAACAAAACAAAGTCCTTGACCCTTTGATGGTTTTATTGCTCAAACAGAATGCAATTCAGAAGTTTCAAAATAAGCTTCTTGAAGGAGAGATTGTGTTTTTCTTATGATTTGGCCTCAAAATTCTGTGGATGTACATAGTAAATGCTCAGTAAATGCTTACACAATAAAAGGAACGTTCCGAGACTTACCTGAAATGCTAAAATTTCTGTCCTTTATCCCTGAACCTATGATTATGTATCATATCTGAAAATATGCCACATTACATCATTTTCAACATGGGTAAATCATGAGTCCCTAACTCCTATTCTGCTATTCCCCAAATAATGTATCATAAGAAGAAAACTAGAGTAGGAAAGCCCAAATCAAATGACATGATCAAAGAGACACAGAGATTAATTGATTGTTATTCAACTGTGTAGCATTATTCTCTTTGAATTTTTGAGTTCTAAAGATTCATGGTACA
The DNA here is from genome assembly GCF_000951035.1 of Colobus angolensis palliatus. Taxonomy (NCBI): domain Eukaryota; kingdom Metazoa; phylum Chordata; class Mammalia; order Primates; family Cercopithecidae; genus Colobus; species Colobus angolensis. The sequence continues at coordinate 11,321,308 of NW_012114932.1, read as the reverse complement.
AAGAAATAGATATCCTCTTAAAGTCAACTAAACCTGGGTTTAAATGCAACCACACCTGAGTACAAGCTGTGGTGCTTTTGGAAAATGTTTTATATCTCTGAGCCTGTTTCTTCTTCCTTTAAGAAGAAAACAGAATGAGGTTATTTTGAAAGCCAAATTATATAATGGGTATATAATTTAGAGCCTGGAAAAGATGATATAAATATTATAATTGTTAGTTTTAATCCTCACAATAATTGTTATTGACATTGACAGGGAGAGAATACAGTAGAAAATAATTCCAAGGATATACAGAAGAAAATGAGTTGGGTCCTCAATTCTTTGATGAATTTAACAGGTAGGGTTGAGATTGCAGAAGTAGAATCAGGAGAAATTCTGGGACAGGCATGGTGGCTCATGCCTGTAATCCCAGTATTTTGGGAGACTGAGGTGGGTGGATCATATGAGGTCAGGAGTTCAAGACCAGCATAGTCAACATGGTGAAATCCCATCTCTACTAAAACTCCAAAAAAATTAGTCAGGCATGGTGGCGCATCCCTGTAATCCCAGCTACTCAGGAGGCTGAGGCATGAGAATTGCTTGAACCTGGGAGGCGGAGGTTACAGTGAGCCAAGATTGTGCCAGTGCACTTCAGCCTGGGTGACAGATCAAGACTATCTCAAAAAAAAAAAAAAAAAAATTCTGATGACAATGACAAGAGGAGGCAGCAGATGCCATAGACAGACATAAAATATGTAACTCTGAGAAAGGTTCTTTTTTATATTTATTTGTTTTGCATGCAGGCAGAGATAAAATGATTTTTTAAAAACACCATAGAGGCCTAAGAGTTCCCAAGACCATTTCATGCCCATTTATGGGTTAAATGTTCATCTAAATGGATCATTGTCTATCACAGATGAGAAGCCTCCTTTAACCTTCATGGTTTCTTGGTAATTCTGATAGCTATTTCAGAAAAATTTTAGGTGATTATACACAAACACATACATAACTGTTTCTGGAACTACAAAAATGTGAAGCACAGAATGACAAGAATCCTATTGGTTTTAAGTGAAAGGAAAAAATCCTAAGTATTATATTTTCATTAGAAATAGTCTTATGTAACAAACCTGCACGTTATGCACATGTACCCTAGAACTTAAAGTATAATAATAATAATAATAAAAGAAATAGTCTCATAATATTTTATCATGAAAATTATATTTTTTTCCTTCTAGGGTATTATGTTAGCAAATGTCCAAGACATATTAGTTTTTAAACTAATTTTTGTCTTTTAAACTAATTTTTAAGCTTTATTGGGATATACTTCACATAAAGACATATTAATTTGATGAAACAGAAAATAATAAGGTTATAATACATGACTTCAATTTTAAAAAGAGCCATTTCTGGCCGGGCATGGTGGCTGAAGCCTGTAATCCCATCACTTAGGGAGGCCGAGGTGGGCAAATCACTTGAGATCAGGAGTTCGAGACCAGCCTGCCCAACGTGGAGAAACCCCATCTCTACTAAAAATACAAAATTAGCTGGGCATGGTG
>NW_012114932.1:11315846-11319723 GCF_000951035.1 Colobus angolensis palliatus | reverse complement strand
AATCCCAACACTTTGGGAGGCCGAGGCGGGCGTATCACCTGAGGTCAGGAGTTCGAGACCAGCCTGCCCAACGTGGAGAAACCCCATCTCTACTAAAAATACAAAATTAGCTGGGCATGGTGGCACATGCCTGAAATCCCAGATACTCAGAAGGCTGAGGCAGAAGAACTGCTTGAACCCTGGAGGTGGAGGTTGCAGTGAGCCGAGGTCGCTCCATGGCACTTCAGCCTGGTCAACAAGAGTGAAACTGTCTCAAAAAACCAAAACCAAAACCAAAAACAAAAACAGCCATTTCCATAGATCCTTAAGTGATAATTAATTTTAGGAATACTTTCTGTTTACTTTCTCTTTCATTTTCAAGAAAGCTAAATCTCTGAAAAAATCCTAATTGTTATTGCAAACAATCAGCTTAAAATTAACTATGGCATGGATGAAGATAAAGTGCTACAATAAGGAGCAAAGAACTGCTGAGAAAGAAATAATTTAAGATCCCTGTAAAATATAAGCCAAACTACCTAGATCACCTATTATATTTATAGCTACTGTAAGAACATGACTTATTCAGTATAACTTTCATCGTGGCTGAAGATTTCAGGGATGTATGTGATTACAATTGTTCATGCTCAAGAGCTGAACACTTGGATACGAATCAAGATTCGGAGTTGCTCGTGAATTGATTTTGCCTCCTTAAGCTCAGTTCTTCTATTGATACTGAATAAAAATCTTTCACCAATTCAACAGATTACTCTGCAGGCACTACACTTTGAATTAATGTGTAGTATTGAAACAGAAAACCCCAATTTGTCATGCTGAGAGGAGTTTAGTACTTAATGAAAAAGTAGAATAATATTGCACCAACGTGTCTAAAAGCAAGATAAATAATGGAGTATTAGGTGAATGAACCATGTCTATGTATATCTATGAAAATTTATATCTGATTTTTAGTTAAAATTTTTCTTATTTGTTTTGATGGTGACACCACATTGACTCATTATTGTTGTGTCAGTGACAGGGGAAGGCATTAGGCTTGCATATTTAAGCAAGGCAGGAAAATGATTTATTGGACTTCTGTCATTAATCTGTACTAGGTTACTGAATCCATTTATGATTTTAGACACAGTTATTGTATTTCAAGTAAAAAATTACTCATGACTTGGCTAGAATGCTGTGATAAACATGAACATTTAACCCATAAATTTGAAAATTTAGGTGAATTGGAAACAATCATTGAAAATCACAATCTAACAAAGCAAAAACATAAAGAAATAAAAAAAAATTTGAGCGGTTCTATTATCTATTAAAGACACTGATTTCATTATTAAAAACTTTCCCATAATGAAAATCTCCTGGCACAAAAGACATAAGCAGTTAATCTTTTCAAATATTTAGAGAATAAATAACAACAAACTTACATAAATCCTCCGTAGGATGAACTCCTCGACTCATATTGTGAGTTTGGCACAGCACTGATACCAACAAAAATTACATGGCAATTTTTCTTATAAACCTAGACACAAAAATCCCAAGGAAAAGATTAGTAAATCAATTGAATCTGGTATGTATAAAAATGATAATAACAACAAAGATGGGTTAGCCCTAGTAACAAAAGTTTGGCTTAATATTTGAAAATCAATTAGTGTAATGCTCTGTTAACTGAATAAAGAAGTAAAATTGGAAGATTAATTTGATTCAGAAAAGGCATTTAATAAAATGTTATATTCACTTATGATTAAAACTCTTGGAAAGTAACCAGTAAATAAATAGAACTTTTCTGATCTGATAACGTATACCCATGAAAATTCTCAGTGGCATCTGATATTTCATTGTCAAATGTAATAACGAAATACTGAAAGCTTTCCTCTTGAACTCAAAAACAGAACAAGATTGCCAATATAACCATTTCAATTCAACATTGTTTGGAAGATTTGTCATTGCATGAAACAGAATAAAATAAAAATAAATAAATAAATAAATAAATAAAATAAAAAATAAGTAGTATGAGAATTGGAAAGGAAGACTTAAAACTCATAACTGTTATGTATAAAATCCAAAATATTCTACCAATAAACTATTAGGATTAATAAGTCAATTTAGCAAGGTCATTAGATGCAAGGTCAATAGTATTTCTGTGCAAAACAAGAAACAACTAAAGATAAAATAGAAAAACATATTATTTTAAAATAGCATAAAAACATTAAATAACTAGGAATAAATCAACAGAATATATTTTTATAAATGCCTGTAGACAGAAACCTATGAAACATTACCTAGGGAAATCAGGAACAAAATAAATATATTGTAAAACTCAATGTATTAAATATATTAATTTTCTTTGAATTTATTATTAAATCAAATATAACCCCAGTTAGATTACAAAGAGCATGCATTTTTTGAAATGGAGAATCTAATTTTTAAAAAATATAAAAACTAAAAAAGTCCAAATGAGTAAGAACAGTCTTTAAGAAGAATAAATATGGTAGACTTATGCTACTAAATCTGAAGACCTACCATAAAGTTATTACAATTAAAACGTGCTGAAATTCATTCAAAGATAAACAAGTAGATTAGTAAAACAGAACACAGTCCAAAAACCGACTCACATATATGGTGAACTGGTTTATTGGAAAGGAGATACTGCAGTGTAGTTGAGAAAAGATGGTCTATTAAATAAATAGTTCTGGACCATAACAATATATGTTTTGTAGAAAATATTGAGTCCTATCTTATACCATGTGGAAAAGTCAGTTCCATGAAAGTTGAAAAAGTTTCAATTTCATTCATTAAAGACATGAAAATTAAAACCATGAAGGCAGTATTAAGTACAGGAGAGAAACTGGCCCTCTCATATATTACTGGAGTCGGGGGAGTCTAAATTTACACCACCACTTTGGAAAACTGTTTGGTAGTATTGGCTACAAATACCTTATTATCTTTATTACTTTGTTCTGCAGTGAACTTTTAAAATAGTCATCAAGTAGGTTGGCATTTGTTAGGTTCTTTTCTGGATGATATATGGTTTTATTGTTCCCTAAATGGGGTCCTTTTTTTTTTTTTCATCCTTTGAACTGAGTTTTCTAATCACTGCACTATAAAAAGCTTGCTTTTCTATGTTGATCTTGTTTCTTGACATGTGTATTTAAGTAGGAATTCTTAGCATTTAAATTAGCATAGCTTATCTTTCTTTTATATAGTTTCCCACATTACTTTTTCTTGTGTTATTGCTTTGGCAAGCATCTTTATTTCACTAAAATTACTGAATATTAGTAATGATTGCCAAAATATCTCGTATCTGACATTTTTAAGAAGATACATTAAAATGTATCTCATTTAATCATTTTAACATTGAAAATGAAAAAAGTGATGTTTTTGTAGGTTTCTGGTAGCTACTATTTATCAGGTTGAAAAAGTTTTCTTCCATTCTTAAATTTTAAGAGCTTATGTTAAGCTCTTTATATATTCCTTTGTTTATTTTAAAATATATTCCTTTGTTCTATTTAAAAATAGTGTGTGTGTGTGCATGTGTGTTTGCATCAGTGTTCATATACTATGTATTTTTTGTCCTTCTCATTAGCTTATTTTAGGACACAGACAATACTAGGTTTGAAAATCAACTGAGAAGCCCTCCCTCTTTTTCTGTTCTCTAAATCAGAACATGGCTTTTCCTTAGTCATTTTGAAAAATGCACAAAATCATTTGGATTCATTCTTTCTTAGAAGTATACCTTGTCAGGCTTTGACTATCTATTTAAAATGTTTTCTTAGGTTTACAAAATTTTTGAGTCAGTTTTGGTATTGTACCAAAACTGAGTAGGGAGAGTCTAAGTTTATATCACAAGATATTTTGGCAACCATTACTAATATGTAATATATATATATAT
>NW_012114932.1:11312326-11313606 GCF_000951035.1 Colobus angolensis palliatus | reverse complement strand
TTTGCCAGTATTTTATTGAGGATTTTTGCATCGATGTTCATCAGGGATATTGGTCTAAAATTCTCTTTTATTGTTGTGTCTCTGCCAGGCTTTGGCATCAGGATGACGCCAGCTTCATAAAATGAGTTAGGGAGGATTCCCTCTTTTTCTATTGATTGGAATAGTTTCCAAAGGAATGGTACTAGCTACTTTTGTACCTCTGGTAGAATTAGGCTGTGAGTTCATCTGGTCCTGGACGTTTTTTGATTGGTAGGTTATTAATTATTACCTCAATTTCAGAGCCTGTTATTGGTCTATTCAGGGATTCAACTTCTTCGTGGTTTAGTCTTAAGAGGATGTATGTGTCCAGGAATTCATCCATTTCTTCTAGATTTTGTACTTTATTTGCATAGAGGTGTTTATAGTATTCTCTGATGGTAGTTTGTATTTTTGTAGGGTTGGTGGTGATATCCCCTTTATCATTTTTTATTGCATCTATTTGATTCTTCTCTCTTTTCTTCTTTATTAGTCTTGCTAGAAGTCTCTCAATTTTGTTGATCTTTTTGATAAACCAGCTCTTGGATTCATTGATTTTTTGAAGGGTTTTTTTGTCTCTATCTCCTTCAGTTCTGCTCTGATCTTAGTTATTTCTTGCCTCCTGCTAGCTTTTGAATGTGTTTGCTCTTGCTTCTCTAGTTCTTTTAATTGTGATGCTAGGGTGTCAATTTTAGATCTTTCCAGCTTTCTCTTGTGGGTATTTAGTGCTATAAATTTCCCTCTACACACTGCTTTAAATGTGTCCCAGATATTCTGGTATGTTGTATCTTTGTTCTCATTGGTTTCAAAGAACATCTTTATTTCTGCCTTCATTTTGTTATGGACCCAGTAGTCATTCAGGAGCAGGTTGTTCAGTTTCCATGTAGTTGAGCGGTTTTGAGTGAGTTTCTTAATCCTGAGTTCTAGTTTGATTGCACTGTGGTCTGAGAGACAGTTTGTTATAATTTCTGTTCTTTTACATTTGCTGAGGAGTGCTTTACTTCCAATTATGTGGTCAATTTTGGAATAAGTGCGATGTGGTGCTGAGAAGAATGTATATTCTGTTGACTTGCGGTGGAGAGTTCTGTAGATGTCTATTAGGTCTGGCTTGGTGCAGAGTTGAGTTCAATTCCTGGATATCCTTGTTAACTTTCTGTCTCGTTGTTCTGTCTAATGTTGACAGTGGGGTCTTAAAGTCACCCATTATTATTGGGTGGGAGTCAAAGTCTCTTTGTAGGTCTCTAAGGACTTGCTTTATGAATCTG
>NW_012114932.1:11247385-11312276 GCF_000951035.1 Colobus angolensis palliatus | reverse complement strand
GTGCATATATATTTAGGACAGTTAGCTCTTCTTGTTGAATTGATCCCTTTACCATTATGTAATGGCCTTCTTTGTCTCTTTTGATCTTTGTTGCTTTAAAGTCTGTTTTATCAGAGACTAGGATTGCAACTCCTGTTTGTTGTTTGTTTGTTTTCCATTTGCTTGGTAGATCTTCCTCCATCCCTTTATTTTGAGCCTATGTGTGTCTCTGCACATGAGTTGGGTGTCCTGAATACAGCACACTGATGGGTCTTGACTCTTTATCCAATTTGCCATTCTGTGTCTTTTAATTGGAGCATTTAGCCCATTTACTTTTAAGCTTAATATTGTTATGTGTGAATTTGATCCTGTCATTATGATGTTAGCTGGTTATTTTGTTCATTAGTTGATGCAGTTTCTTCCTAGCATTGATGGCCTTTACACTTTGGGATGTTTTTGCAGTGGCTGGTACTGGTTGTTCCTTTCTACGTTTAGTGCCTCCCTCAGGAGCTCTTGCAAGGCAGGCCTGGTGGTGACAAAATCTCTCACCATTTGCTTCTCTGTAAAGGATTTTATTTCTCCTTCACTTATTAAGCTTAGTTTGGCTGGATATAAAATTCTAGGTTGAAAATTCTTTTCTTTAAGAATGTTGAATGTTGACCCCCACTCTCTTCTGGCTTGTAGAGTTTCTGCTGAGAGATCGCTGTTAGTCTGATGGCCTTCCCTTTGTGAATAACCCCACCTTTCTCTCTGGCTACCTTTAACATTTTTTTCCTCCATTTTAACTTTGGTGAATCCGACAATTATGTGTCTTGGAGCTGCTCTTCTCAAGGAGTATATTTGTGACGTTCTCTGTATTTCCTGAATTTGAATGTTGGCCTGCCTTGCTAGGTTGGGGCAGTTCTCCTGGATAATGTCCTGAAGAGTGTTTTCCAACTTGGTTCCATTCTCCCCATCACTTTCAGATACACCAATCAGACATAGATTTGGTCTTTTCACATAATCCCATATTTCTTGGAGGCTTCGTTCATTTCTTTTTACTCTAAACTTCTCTTCTAGCTTCATCTCATTCATTTGATCTTCATTACTGATACCTTTCCTTCCACTTGATCGAATTGGCTACTGAAGCTTATGCATGCATTGTGTAGTACTCATGCCATGGTTTTCAGCTCCATCAGGTCATTTAAGGTCTTCTCTACACTGTTTATTCTAGTTAGCCATTATCTAATCTTTTTTTCAAGGTTTTTAGCTTCTTTACGATGGGTTCGAACATCCTCCTTTAGCTTGGACATGTTTGTTAGTACCAATTGTCTGAAGTCTTCTTTTCTCAACTCGTCAAAGTCATTCTCCATCCAGCTTTGTTCCATTGCTGGTGAGGAGCTGCTTTCCTTTGGAGGAGAAGAGGTGCTCTGATTATTAGAATGTTTAGCTTTTCTGCTCTGGTTTCTCCCCATCTTTGTGGTTTTATCTCCCTTTGGTCTTTGATGTTGATAATGTACAGATGGGGTTTTGGTGTGGATGTCCTTTCTGTTTGTCAGTTTTCCCTGTAACAGTCAGGACCCTCAGCTGCAGGTCTCTTGGAGTTTGCTGGAGGTCCACTCCAGACCCTGTTTGCCTGGGTATCACCAGTGGAGACTGCAGAACAGCAAATATTGCAGAACGGCAAATGTTGCTGCCTAATCCTACCTCTGGAAGCTTCTTCTCAGAGCGGCACCCGGCTGTATGAAGTGTCAGTCGGCCCCTACTGGGAGGTATCTCCCAGTTAGGCTACCCGGGGAGATCAGGGAGCCACTTGAGGAGGCAGTCTGTCTGTTCTCAGATCTCAAACTCCGTCATGGGAGAATCACTACTCTCTTCAAAACTGTCAGACAGGGACGTTTAAGTCTGCAGAAGTTTCTGCTGCCTTTTGTTCAGCTATGTCCTGCCCCTAGAGGTGAATTCTACAGAGGCAGGTAGGCCTCCTTGAGCTGTGGTGGGCTCCACCCAGTTCAAGCTTCCTGGCCACTTTGTTTACATACTCAAGCGTCAGAAACGGCAGACACCCCTCCCGCAGCCTCGCTGCCACTTTGTAGTTCGATCTCAGACTGCTGTGCCAGCAGTGAACGAGGCTCCATGGGCGTGGGACCCTCTGAGCCAGGAGTGGGATATCATTTCCTGGTGTGCCGTTTGCTAAGACCGTTGGAAAAGTGCAGTATTAGGGTGGGAGTGTCCCAATTTTCCAGGTACCATTTGTCACGGCTTCCCTTGGCTAGGAAAGGGAATTCCCCGATCCCTTGCGCTTCCCGGGTGAGGCAATTCCCCGCCCTACTTCGTGGGCTCCCCACACTGTCCAACAAGCAACAGTGAGATGAACCTGGTACCCCAGTTGGAAATGCAGAAATCTCCCGTCTTCTGTATCACTGGGAGCTGTTCCTGTTTGGCCATCCTGGAACCTCCCTATATATTTTTAATACTGTAAATCCCTTCTTTGTGTGCAGTTACAGGATATTATTTGTAACGCTATTGATATATTTTTATGTTTTTGATATATTTCTCTTATTGATGAGACTTAATGAAGTTTTTCTTTTTAACAATTTTGTAGTCTTTTCAAAGACCCAGAATTTGGTTTTAATGACCCAGTCTATGATGTTTTTTCTATTACACTACAGTTTCCCAAGTTTAACAACATTTAGTTTTTAATTCTGCCGGATTCCATGTACTTTCTAAAATGATACCTTGTCCTTGTCTATATGGTTCCAACTGGAATAGTTTCAATGCACTGGTAACTAGATAAGATCTTTTATTATTCTGCTTAAGTGATCTTAAAATATATTCTGTTTAAAAGGATGCAAAATCCCAAATGTAACTATGGATGGAGATTCTTTTGTTCAGCCTCCAAAAGCATTATGTCTCTCGCTAGACCCAACCCCATAAAATCAAGTAGAAACTTTTACTAATGGAGGACCTCTATTATTTGTTTCTTCTATCTCCTTTTCAGTATTGAAACAGAAGGGCAACTCACCCAAATCCAATATTCTATCTACACTGGGGTTGTCCAGCCTTGGTCAAAATTACAATTGTTTTACTCCCGTTTATTGTTTGACATTCTAAATATCCTTTGACAATTGTACCTCAAAAGGCTCAAGACTGTAAATAATTTTTCCATGTCTATAACGATAATGCAAGCATTTCATGTATTATTTGATGCCTTCTTGACCCTTTCACCAAATTTGAATGGGTTTGAATAAATGAACTCCAAAATGTATTTTCCTTGGAAAACAATCGTTTCAACATATTTGCTTGTTCAGCTGTCACAGAAAGTGAAGAGTGTGAATACTTTTTGGAAACAATGTTTCAAAAGATTCACTTAGACATAAAGCATGCTATGCATTTCTCCCCCTGGTGGCTTAAAGTGCCATAAGACACTGACCAACAAAAAATGAAAAAAAAAAAAAAAAAAGTCCTTCTTGACTGGTTGATATTTTACTTTGGTCATAAAATAAAGGAGATGTAAATAGCCAATAGCACTGCTCAAATTGAGAGGCAGGCATCTACTTCTGCAAGAAACAAAGTTGCCAGTTTCTTGATAGTTTCAAGTCTTAGAGCAAATGTTGGTCTAAAGCCTGCAATTATTCTATTGCTCATTTCCTGATGTACAGCTTTCAGTGACAGAGGATTGACTTGCAACAAAGAGAGATTGTTGGGAAAGTGAAACCATGGTAAACTGATAATTATGTTTATAGATAACTTATATACAATACCTTAAATGTAAACATTTACTTATATACTTAGATGTTTTGCCTTCTTTTTTATTTCTATGTTTGCATTATACTCGATCCAACCTCATATCAATTTTGTAGAGCTAAATTAGGCAGATTAGGTTGCTTGTTTCCACCTGCTCTAAACAGACACATTAGTTACATGTTGCAAAAATAAACTACCATTTTCTCTTCCGATCTCTTCAAATCTCTGTGATTGCTAAAGTTGAGCTGTTTTCACATAGGAAGGAAAAAGGCAACACCCTCTCTGCTCTGCAAACTGCCATTCAGTTTAGGAAAATAACAGCCTGTTGGCTGGAGATCCAGCTGCTTGTCATGTTAGACCATGTGGCGTCTGCTGCTGAGTCCAGCTGTACAGCCAAGATCAGTGCCCTAAGGACTGAGCACAAAAATGCTGTGATCCCTGGCGGTGACAGGGTCTCTGCTAACAAGCCTCTAGACATTCAAGATGAAATGTCATCACCCCAGCACAGCTATCACAGAGAATGAAACAAAGCATCTAAAGACCTTTAATAGCATCAGAGTCTGAGAAATAAGTGAAGCATCCCAGGTTTAGTTCCCCGATCTATGGAGCTGATGTCAATTCTGTGAGTAATTGTGACCCCTTCTCTGTTACCTTTATGCCCAATACTCAGAGATGAAATGCTAACTTGTAGTAATAGGTTTTCCCGTGATTAAGCTTAAAGCATTTTTGGATCTTACTGCTAGTTATCATTCATTGTTCAATAAGTAATTATTAAATGTCTGTGTATGAGTTCCTCTAGGTAGGCAAAGAAATTGAGAGTCAAGTTTCCTACCTTTATAGAATGGCAGGAAAGAATCATTCCATTTTTACTTCAGGCCCCCAACCCTACTGTTTTGGCTGAATTCTTTAATCTCAGTCTTTCTAGGGGTTCCTTTATCTTTCTGTGGTGGCCTCAGGTTGTGTGGAGATGAGCTTGGTAAAGGGCCCCGTCTTGTCTTTTTGTTAACTACCCACACAGGTTTATCTGAAATGTCATTGTACTGGTTAACATAGCCCTTCCTATTCATTGGCTCTTTGCTGTTGGGTGTACCAGAACTATTTCTTCAAGTCTGCCTGAGGCACCAACTTCCAAAATTTATTTCCTCTATCGGGTCTTGTCATCTCCCTGGAGAAGCTTCTGGGCATCCCACCACATTACCCTTCCTAGAGAAATCTGTCTAGATTGATGTGTGTGTTCCCACTCTCCTTCACTTCTGGGCAAGTCATTTTCTTTGTACCCCAAATTTTCTATCTCATGGCCTCTAGCCAAGACATTTTGGCAAAGGCATTTTGTCTGTACCCTGAATCCTCCCCTTCTAGAGATGTAGCCTCATGAAAGACTGAAAAACAAAGAAATTTAATATGCTTTTTTTTTGGCTTTTAGCTATAGCATGACTTTTCTGAGGTCTGCTTGTGTAGGAGGGGGTGGGAATGAATGGGAGAGGGAAAAACAAAGAAAAAACAGTGAAAACTATCAAGTTGTTGGAAAGATGTGGAACAACTCCAGCTCTTAAACACTGCAATGTAAATAAGTACAATCATTTAGAATAACCATTTGACTCAGTTTGCTAAAGCTGAACATAAGCATATCCTACGACCAGCAATTCCACCCCAAGATTCCACTCAATCTAATTACACACACAATAGAAATGTATCCATATGTTCGCCAAAAGAAATTTGCTAGAATGTTTATAGGAACACTCTATAGTAACCCCAAACAAAATCACCAAGTATCCATCTGTAGCAACACGGATAGATACATTGTGGTACAGTAATGTAATAAATACTATATAGCATTTGATATCAACAATCTGTGACTAGATGCAAAAATATGGATAAATTTTGTACAAAAAAATGTTCAGTGAAAGAAGCCAGACACAAAAGAGTACTTAATGTATGTTTTCAGTGACAAAAACTTTAAAAACAGGCAACAGTGGTCTTTGCTGTTGGTGATCAGAACAATACTTATCTTTGGGCATTTAGTTACCAGAGGAGGGTGTGAGCTGGGCTTCTAGAGGACTAGTGATGTTCTGATTTTTGATTAGGGTATTGGTTACACAAATGAGCTGTACACTTATCGTATATTCAGTTTTCTAGTACACCTGTTGTACTGGGTTGAATAGTATCTTTCTTTCCAAAGCACAAAGTCACCTGGGACCTCTGAATATTCTCTTATCTGGAAATAGGGTCTTTGAAGATAGAATCAAGTTGGAATAAAGTCATACTCGATTAGGGTGAACCCTATTCTAATGACTTGTGTCTTTATAAGAAGAGGAAAATTTGGACACAGAAATACCCCTAGAGGGGAGAAACCCATCTGAGAATGAAAGCAGACATTGAAATGATGCATCTGAGAAAGGGAATGCCAAAGATGGCCAGCAGCTGCTGTAAGCTAGAGGGGAGTCATAGAACATATTCTTCTTCAGCCTCCAGAAGGACCCAAGCTAGCTGAAAGTTTGATTTCAGACATAGGAATTCCAGAAATCTACGACAATAGACTACTATTATGTTGGGATACCTCGTTTAAAGCAATTTGTTACTGCAGCCCTAGGAAACTAATACATCTTATCTACAATTCTTGGCTTAGGTTGTAAAAGAGAAGCTTTTAGATTGAGTGTAGTTCAAAGAATTTGGGGAAGATTTAGAATCCAGTAAGTAGTCAACAAATAACACTTGATCATGATTTAATCCTTTAAAGTGGGAGTCCCCAAACCCCAGGGCTGCAGACCAGTACCAGTCTGTGGTCTGCTAGGAATTGGGTAGCACAGCACTAGGTTAGTGAGGGCGAGTGAGCATTACCACCTGAGCTCCACTCCTGTCAGATCAGCAGCAGCATTAGCTCCTTAGAGGAGGATGAGCCCTGTTGTGAACTGTGCATGTGAGGGATCTAGATTGCATGATCCTTATGAGAATCTAACTAATGTTTGATGATCTGAGATGGAACAGTTTCATCCCAAAACCATGCCCCCAACACACCCCCGGTCCATGGAAAAATCATCTTTCACAAAACCAGTCCCTGGTGCCAAAAAGTTGGGGATCACTACTTTAAAGTTCTATTAAACTAGTTTTGATCTTTAAACAAATGATAAGAGCCAGGATCGTTCTGTGACTACTTCTACAAGCAATTCTACCTAGAGAAGTTTCTATAAGCCAAGCATTGTCAAGGCATTAGTAAGTTGAGATGTTTTCCTGTAGCTCAATTCCTTTGTTGGAATAGATAACACTCAAGCCCCAGCTCCTCAGAAAAGGGCAAGTCACATGTACTATTAGTTGTTTCCTGTCTTTGTCAGGGCTGAAAGCACAGTCACTAGAAAATTACATTATCCTGTCTATGAATACGGGTGGACATTTTTAGTGTCCAGTATTTTTTAGGCACTATATATAATGTGTGACCATAAGCATTGAGTGTGTTTTAAAAACATGCCAGGACTGATATATGCAAGAATGCCATCCATCAAAATGGTTACTTTTGCACCACATACCTCACCATTTCTTCCATCACTTAAAATGTACTGGAACTCTTGTGGAATTTTCTTCAAATCTAGTTAATGAACCACACAAGAAAATCGGCCTCATAAATTTATAGTCACACATAATTTTGACCATTAAGGATGTCATCTTGTTCGATGGATCATACCCATGTCATTCATCAGAACTGACTTTGAATAACTTTTGACCATTTTCTCCAATAAAACCCACCATCCATGGAGGAATATTTGCCTCAAATGAGCACATTCAAAAGAATAATAGCTTTCAAAAATCCTTTCAAAAGGATGCTTAGCACAATGCCTTGCAGATGGTTGTCACCCAATAAATATTTGTGAAATAGCTTTGAATGCGTTGTGTAGGTTCTGAAGATGGTACTAAAAATTTCCTGAAATTGAGAAAAAAAAATTACAAGTAGATTTCTAATATGTATTGTAGACAGGAAATGTGTTTAAATTGTAACTGTATTTAAATTGTAATCCATGTTGAAAATAAGTAGTATGACTTTATTGGCACATCAGTACACGACATCTTAACCTTTAGAAGGTATGATTTTATTCATTTACAAATTATATACAAAGAACATGCAGCAACTATACTTATGATTAGGTTTTACTTTTGTTTACTTTTTATTTTCTTGGATGATGGATAGCATAGCGGAACATGATTTCACATACATTTATTTTTTTTCCATTTTGTTGTTTGGCACCATCTATTCCTTTTTTGTCAAACCATAACTGTGAATCTAGAGGTTACATTTGTAAAAGCAGCAGGAAAGCAGTAAAACAGACTGAAACAAAGACTACAGTCACTAGCATTGGGATAGCTAATGCGGAGTACTGTGGATTGTTTTCTTACACCAGGATCACTGTTGGATAAAATTCAGAGGAAGAAATGAATTATACCTCAAGGATTAGATGGCAAGTGTGACTGAATTGTCAACAGAAAAGAAAGTGACAGAAGATGTTAAGCAAAGCAGTTTAGTGATTTAATGTATGATAATATTTTGTTTTAATAGTCTCATCACTTAGTCTGGCTTCTTAACCAGTCACTCGAACAGATGTAAAATGGCAGGTCAAAAGCAAAGCCATTAATTTTTTAAAAAGTGAGCATGTAATATTAGGCTTTCAAAGTGGATCAAATGGTAGGGATGTAAAATGTGCAGTCACTTTGGAAAACAATTTGGCAGTTTCTCAAAAGGTTAAGCATAGCTATCACATGACCCAGCAATTTCCCTCCTATGTATATGCCTCAGAGAGATGAAAACATGATCACACAAAAACGTATACACAAATGTTTATAGGAGCATTATTTGTATTTGCTAAAAAAAAGAAGCAACCTATATGTTGACAAATGGAAAAAAAAAAAAGCTGAGAAATATTGATAAACACAAAGTGATGTATCCAAGCAATGTTATATTGTTTGGCAATAAAAAATTAAAGTCATGATAGATGCTACAATGAACCTTAAAAACATTACACTAAGTGGAAAATACCAGTCACAAAGGATCATATATGATGTGATTCCATTTATATGAAATGTGCAGGGTAGGCAACACTGTAGGGACAGAATATATATTAGTGGCTGCCAGAGATTATGGGGAAATGGGGGATGAAAGAGTTACTACTAATGGGGACAGAGTTTTTTGGGGGGAGGTGACAAAATGTTCTAAAGTTGATTGTGGTGATGGTTACATATATATGTGTGTGAATATATTGTATACAGTTTAAAGTGGATTGTATAGTATGTAAATTATATCTCAATAAAACTGTTTTAAAAATGGCTTAAATCTATTTCAAAGACCCAAAGGCCTTTGTTAAAAGGACTTTCTCCCTAGGTAATATTAAGTCCTCCAGAGAAGAGGGAATGAGTTTGAACTTTCAGCAGCTGAGAAAACTTCTGCTTCTGTTGCTTCTCCAGCAATAAAATAGATTAAGTCAAATTTGGAGTAGAGATATTTCAGCTGCTTTGTAGGGTTTTTGTTTTTTTCTTTCTTTTCAGGGCATATCATGCTTACTATGAGTCAATAGAGAGTTGCTTATATGTGATGTCTTGCAACCAAATTAGCTCTTTGGAGACCATACTAGTCTCTGACTTTTCTGTTTCCCCACTGTCTCAAAAAATGGACGCTATTACACTAAACATTTCAAGGACATTGAGTTTTGTTTATATTCACAAATTCTGATTGAGTTAGAGTGTCTTTAGGAAATCAGCTCTGACTGATGCCACTTCTATCATCAGTAATTTTTCTGTTTTTTTTTTTTAAGCTCTCAATTATTGGGCAGGGGATGTATCTAATTTTAGGAGTATTCTCATTCGACCCTTACAACAATGTAACATTGCATAACACCAAGGGGAACACCACACAAAATGGATGTAATGTTCAACTGAGTGGCCCTGAGTTTTGTTTGTTATCCTTCGTTGCTCAGAGGGAGGTTCAGAACATTTCCCAAGAAGATAACCAGTAAATGGTGGAGCCAGAATGTGAGCTTTGTTCCACCTGGCTTGGAAAGTGTGTTAGATGAGACTCCTGGTGAGTTAGTAGAGACATCTCATTAGCAGAGTGTAGGGACTGAGATCTAAGGCTCTGTTTTCAGATGACAGGAGTTCAAATATTGGTTGTATCATATAATATTGTGGGCTATGGTTAATTACTATGTTCTTTTTGTCTCATTTTTCTTGGCCATTATATCAGAATGATAATAATTTTATGACATTTTAAGACTTTAAATAAGAAAATCCTTGTAAAAAAAGTCATTACAATTTCTGATATACTACAAAGCTATCAACAAGTGTCAAATCTCTACGAATTTATGACTTCATTATAGGATAATTATATTACTAACTCTATGCACACCTCAGAAGGAACAGTGGAATGACAGGACTATCCAATTATTCTAGCTGCCTTAGTGATAAAATTAGGGCTCCCCATCATGGATGGATCAGTGAAGAATTAATTATTGATATTTTGCATACCTAAAGTGGCTTCACAAACATCAGTCTACGATGTAAAGTATATATGTTCTTATAAGTTCTTGTAAACCTTGAACAGTGAATAATGTGTATTTAACAACAGGCGAGCTGTTTTTTACAGAGCTGAAGTATTAGAGCTTATTTTGCCTTGATTCAGTTATGAACAGACATGGAATAGTGTTTAGGTATCTCAATTCCCCTGCACAAAACACCCGTACTTGTGAATCTACATTTGAGAAACGTGTATTTGAGAAACAACCCATCATGTGGACTTTTGAAAAATCAGTGAGAATACTCTATACACTAATATGGAAGTGCTTCAAAATATTAAGCCAAAAAAGGAAAGAAAAGCAATATGTGGAATAGTGCACTTCATGTGATAAAATGGTTCTAAAGAGGAAGGAAGGCAGATGTATAGTTGTATCTTCTCACAGAGTGCAAAGTGCCACTGCCAATTAAAATATATGGATGAACAGTAGCTACCTCTGAGAAAGGTGGGAGGACGCATATGGATATGGACAGCCAGAAGGGATAAGAGTCTTCTCTCAGGGCCGTGCTATTCTTATCGATTTATACTTGTGAATGGACTATTTATTTAAAAAGTTTAACATATGATTTTAAAAATAAATCTCTTGAATGATTTCTGGCTAAGGAACATTGAAGAAGCCTACATCACTTTCTAATACATGATCACTGTTGAAGAACAGAGTAAAATGTCACAGAAAATTCTTAGTTATCACTTAGGAAAGAAAACACAGATGAAAAGTGATTGTTTTCAATCACTATATTTATAATTATGGACTGAAATTTAAAAAAATAATAATACCATAGAACAGAAGGAGAAAGCTCAGGTGGTAGTGGCTGACTAAGGGAGGAAAAGATAACTGAGCAGCCAGATACTTTCCCAGGGGAAGAGCATGACCTTGGGGCCAGGTGTGGAGAGTTACGTCTAAGGAGAGTCCAACTCAACTACATTTTCTGTGCTTACCATTTTAAGCCAGACGATCGTTTGCTCATAATGTCAAAAAAGCCAAGAGCTCCAAAAATTTTGTTTTAGTGCATTATCTATGTTATGTAATATGGAACATATAGTAAAATTAATGCATAATAAATGTTCTTATATTAGAAAGCTTTTATTTAGTAAAAATATATCAAGTAAATCAAAGTTATGTTGTATTGATAGCATCAAGATTTGTCTGAAAATAGAAAAATATTACATTCACGGCAGGAAGACTGTACCATCATCATACGCCCTCCAGTACAGCAAATCACTTCCAATTGTTTTATGATTTTTAAAAAACAACCATGACCAAGGTTGATTGTTTATTAAAGTGATTTAGAACAATTCTCTTGTTTGGATTCATGTAAATGTCAAATAATCTGTAAGCTCCTTGAGGTCAAGGTGGTTTTACCTATCTTCTACCCCATTATTAGGCAAAAATAGACACTCAGCTCTGCCTGTTTGTTTCTCAAACTGATTTAGGGCTAAAGGATCCAGCTCTGCCTGTGTGAATGGTGAAAGGACAGCAGGTAGTGAGTTGATATAATTTACAGTCCCATGAAGAATATTTTCTCCTTTTTCTTTCAGAAGGAGGATCCAGGAACATTAGGTCATCTAGTCTGAGACACTGTGTGTCATATGATGAATTCTCAAAAAAGAAAAGAGCAGAGATTGACTCTGAGTTCCTCCTCTGGCCACTGCTTGACCTTTATGTCCAGAGAAGAAAAGAACTAAGTGATATGCTGGATGCTTTGAGCCTGCAGGTATGTTTGCCTAGAGGCTGCTTTCTACACTGGAGGAAATGTTGCACAGAAGCTATAAAACTTAAATATAAGGCTGAAATCTGCTACTTCCAACTGTGTGACCTTGGACACTTCACTTTACTTAAACCTTAGTTTCCCTCATTGGCAAAATGGGATAAGGTACAAGGCAGACTACTAAGACCCCTTGTAGACTCTAAGCAATCCAACTGAATATCCTGTCGGACTACTGGCCACTCTCTTTCTCCCATGCTTTGGTGGTTTGTCCATGGATTTTTGTCCACATATACCACATGCGTTCAGCTGTATGAATTTATGCTGTTAGGAACTTGTCTAATGATGTTCGTTATTCTTGGATCCCATGCCAACCATGCCTCCCCAGAACCTCACCTCTCCCTTCACACCTGCTTATGTAGCCTAGGCTTTAAATTTTCCCTCATTTTCCAATCTTCCCAACAACCCTCTGGTCTCTGGTTTGATATTTTATACCAAATTGACATCCCAACTTTGTACTGCAACAGGGCATTTCTAGCTCTGAAATTGTATGATCCTTAGTGAAATAGCTGCTTGCAAAAAATATATATTTTTTAAGTCTCTTTATTCAGAAATAAACACATTTATTCCTAAAATGATACTGAGCACAATCAAATTTGTAGTGATTCAGAGGCATTTGAAATCTCTCAGTGATTTATAGTCATTATTATGTATATCAATCTTCATTGTATGCCATTGTGAAGGCGTTCTGATGATTGGAGTTTACTGCAAATGGGCCTACATTGCTGTTGAGATAGGAAGAGCACTGGGTAGTCCCAGGAGGGTGGAAAAACCCAAACAACAGTTACAACAAGAACTAGGCAAAGAAACCACAGGGTAACAGAAAACCCAAAATAAGAGAGAGAATATGGCCAAAACCCCAGTCAAGGTGACAAGTCCATGACTCTTCCAAGCAAATCCAAATAAAGGAGAAAGAGGGCAGTAAATGGAGGAAGGAGGGTCCTTGAAATCCCTTCCTCTCCCAGGATACCTAATGATTATCCCACCCCTTAATGAAAGATACACCCATAAAATAGGGATGCTGGGTGGTCATAGGAAAAATGGGAAAATATCAAGCAGTAGTTTCATATAACACCAAGAAAGGAGCTATTAAAAATTATCTACAAGGACAAGGAGGAGGCTGGGCCGATAAGATCCTAACAAACAGGATGAGAGCTAACCTGGCTGGGACTGCTGGGTCCCACAGGGAGCTGGAATCGACCTAGGCCCTAGCCCTGACCTGATTTTACACTCATTACCATATATACATCCACTGCCCCATGATAGGGCCGAGCATACCCATCCTTATTATAAAAATGGGTGGTGCCTCAATTCTAAGAAATCTCCACCTTTTTCCTAGAAAACTTTGTGATTACTCTACCTCCTAATTAGAAGAGTCCATAAAATCAGAAACTCAAACTCCTTTGGGTGATACTTTCCGGAGCACACCCACACTTCTCTCTCAAGTGGATGCCTTCACTTCGCAAGAAAAGCTTCTAGTCTTTTGCCTCATTCTGATTTGTCCCTGAATTCCTTCTTGTGATGGTGTCAAGAACCTGGACACCAGCTTGGGCTAGAGTCTTACTGGCTTCCAAAGACCCTCTTGAGCCCTCTGGCTATACTGCGATCAATGCATCACTGTTGTTGGCTAGCATTTACTAAGCCTTTGTGTTCTTAACATTCTTTGCTACCTGTTCTTGTCTTGAGTTTTTCTATTGACTTGTATTGATCCTCTACCCATTTCTATGGAGCTTTCACTCTTATTCTTCAATTACTTACCTATGCAGAGACAGTTGTTGCTATTTTCATCTCTACACTCAGATGTTTTCTCCATTACATAATCTTATTCCATATACTACTATTTTAATCTCCCAATTATCCAAGAAACAAGTCGAATACATTGAGAACATGATACATAGAAGTACGCATGCATTTCTTAATCATCTAAAGGGTAAATTAACTATTGCCATTCTAGCCTTTTGTACTTACATTAATGCATTGAACAAAAAATACAGTTAAATATGATGTCAGTTTATTTTAAACAATCTATAAATATAACAGTGGTAATTATCTGACAAGATTTCTTATGGCATTTTTAGAAAAATTACGAGACTGTGGTGGTTCTACAGGTAAGCAGAGAGGCATTTTATTGTGTTATTTACAGACCACAATAAATCTTATCTTTCCCTAAACATCTCTGCTACAAGTCTACCATAGTGCCAGATGTCGCTACCACTACAGGTACCTGCTTTGTCAAAGCACTGTTCAGAACATCTATATTTTACACAGACTCATTCCTTAGGGAATAGGGCACATTTATCTGTAACCAAACTTAACATGTCTTGGAATTTGATTGACAGGTTATTTAACTACCTCCTGAGTGAGAATAGAGTTTAGAAATTAGGGAAAGGTAAAGAAAATGGGTATGTTTTGAAGTGGAAGGAGAGAGAGAAGACAAGAAAATATTTAAATTATGAAATACAGGGTAATAAAAGGTGGTCATGGGAACTTTATTCAGGCTGTAGGAAGGTTACTTGGATTTTGTCTAAAGAGTAAGATCAGAAGATAGAACTGGGAAATGAGCGCCTTATGACCATGTAGTTCTGGGCTATGAAGCACTGGAGGAGCAAGTGGGATCAACGGGACAGGGCTGGGGGAAGAGCCTCAAGGCACCAGGAAAGACTTGGAATGCAGGATTAACGCAAATAATCAGAGGAAAAAGAGGCTTAGTAAACCACAGAAACAGAGACCACAAAGTGAGCAGGGCCTTGTAGGATTTCATGCCATTCCTGGGCAGCAAGCTTAGGTGGCTGATTTCTTGAGACTGTCCCGCATCAGGCAGGGGACTGCTTGAGCAGTTACAATTAAGCTCCAATTGGCAGATGATGACAGAGATTGTCAAGGCCACACATACTACGGTAGTCACCCTTCCAGTGTCCTGATGCCTATCAGACTGTGCCCTGAAAGCATCATTTCTACACCCAAATTATCTAAATATTTTTCATGGTTTGTCCATCACTGTGGCATATAAGCTATTGCTTTATGGATTCATTTCTTTTCTTTTTCAAATGAGGTGTCTCCTTAAGATCCTTACAGGAAAGACCAGGAAAACTGGAGAATCTCCCAGTGAGTGATTCTTAGCAAACACAGGCCAAAGTGGCATTGTAATACCCAAACTCCCAGCTGTCCTTCCTGCTGATGGAAACTTGTGAGGCAGACTGCAAATAGCTCAGCAAGTGATTTTAGGGTGGATGTGAAATTTCTGCTGCACTGGCAAAGGGGGATTTCTCGGGACCTTTTCTCCATGTCAGTCTCCACAAACATCGAGTGCTGCCCAGTGGCAGCTGGAATGACACTTACTGAGTCTTCCCCTGTTTTTGCTTATGCTTAGACAAGGTTTTGGTGTCAGTATGTAGATTGTATGGGGATAAAGAGGCGGTTATCTGACCCATCACCTTATCCTGGGTCCACGCAAGAGCAGCAGGAATTTCAGTTTGCCACGTGGAGACTCTGGAACCTGTGGTGGTGTAAAGCCCTTAGCTAAGGGAGAAATTACAGTGAGCTTATCCTGTTTCCCAGCTAGCTGAACTGAATGAACTCTACATTTAGTGTGCTTTTGGTGGCAGACTATGCAGTGTCAAATGATAAAATCCAATCTCTAATCAGATGGAAAGAAGACAAAGCCATATGAGAAGGATACCTGATTAGGAAAGACACATGAAAAAATCTCAGAATAGATAACTTGATGTAGAATACAACATTAGTGGTAAATTACATGTGGTAGTATTACCACAGAGTACATTTCAAGTTAGTGGTGCATTGCATTGGGTATTTTAAAGAATATTCCCAGTTATCAAGAATATGGCAACTAAACATGCATTTGGAAGACTATGGTGGGAGAGCCTGCTGGATCTTAACCAAATACATTTTTTTCTCCCTAAGCACACAGCTGGAATGCGTTTCTCTGCCTCCCTCGTGGTGGTCATGTGCCTGATTTCCCACAGGTGAGATGGGAACATGAATAAGGGGTGCCACTGCCCAGCCCAGCACGTGGTGTCCTCCTTCAAGTGATGCTCTACTCTTTTGCCCCCTTCTAATTGGCTAGAAAGGGGATTGTTCTCCAAGTAACCTTATAAGCTTCGGGTAAAGCACGGCAGAGCTACCATTTTGAAGAAAACTGGATTCCTGTGGATCATGACCTGGAAAAGAGGTGCCTGCTAGGTATGAACATTCAGTTTGGACTTCAAACAAACAAGAATAAGTGTCTGCTGGGGTTGGCCTTTTATGTATTTTTGGAGTTTTCTGCAGCAGCTTAACTGACACAACTTTAACTAATACTGAACTAATACTAATAATCCTTGAAAACTTCCACGTGGAAAGTCACTCATGTTTTTCTGGCAGTTTGGACTCTATTGGAACCAGCTGTGAGCTGTCTAGACTATCACACATCTATACCATGAGGGGGCAAATGAATAATTTGACCAAAAAAGAAGACACTCAATAGCATGTCAATGAAATATTTTTCTTCCCTGTCTGTATAAACTGACTGGAGACCTTAATGACACTCCATCTTAGACTATAATTCTCTAGATCACAGTGGCCTGAACATTTGGGGGCTATCTACATAATGGCAGTTAGTTTTATCATTATGTTGCATTTCTCAGGGGAATGTACCTTATTTGTTAACATGGAGCTTCATAAAAACAAAGGAAAAAAATGTTTTTGGTGTAGTTTTGCCTATACTTGTTCTTAACACACTATAGGCCAGGTGTGGTTGTGGCTCACTGCTGTAATCTCAGCACTTTGGGAGGCTGAGGCTGGCAGATCACCTGAGATCAGGAGTTGAAGACCAGGCTGGCCAACATGGTGAAAACCTGTCTCTACTAAAAATACAAAAATGAGCTGGGCATGGTGGTAGGCACCTGTAATCCCAGCTACTTGGGAGGCTGAGGCAGGAGAATCACTTGAACCCTGGAAGCAGACGTTGCAGTGAACTGAGACTGCACCATTGCACTCCAGCCTGGGCAACAAGAGTGAAACTCCTTCTCAAAAAATTAAAATAAATAAAATAAACATACTATAGAGGGAATCTCCTTCTGGTGCCCAACTGGTCCAGTTTTTGCCAGCTTGCAATTTCAGCCACTTGAGTGATGGTTTCGGAAGGAACAAGCTTTCCTGGGTATCTGTGTGATAGCAGGCAAGTGGCTAAATTTGAAGACTTGACAGAGATAATGGAAGAATAAGTTTTATAAAGGTCATATGTTTTAGTGGTTTTCTAAAGCAAGCAACTAGCCACAGAGACATTGTTTTAAATGATGACTGAAGCTAATGAGAGGAAAAGGAGAAAAAAAAAGTGGCTACCTCAAGAACTTAAAATAAGTGCAAACTTTAAGAACAGAGCAAGGCCGGGCACGGTGGCTCATGCCTGTAATCCCAGCACTTTGGGAGGCCGAGGCGGGCGGATCACAAGGTCAGGAGATCGAGACTACCCTGGCTAACACAGTGAAACCCCGTCTTTACTAAAAAGACAAAAAATTAGCCGGGTGTGGTGGCAGGCACCTGTAGTCCCAGCTACTCAGGAGACTGAGGCAGGAGAATGGTGTGAACCCAGGAGGCGGAGGTTGCAGTGAGCCGAGATTGCGCCACTGCACTCCAGCCTGGGTGACAGAGCCAGACTTTGTCTCAAAAAAAAGAACAGAGCAAAAGGACTTTCCATGGAGATTCTTGTTTGGTTTTAGCCATGAACAGACTCCCAGGTAAGCACGATACAAATCTAAAGAGTTTTGGGTCCAGGAAGTACATTTCCTTGAGACCCAAAAGTCGCAAGACCTTTGAGGAAGTAAATTTCCAAGGGGAAGGCATGGCTGTTGAGTCACACTCCTTGACTTTCACCAAGGGGCCTTCTCTCATCTTCATAGTCAAATGGATCCTGAATATATAGAACTATCCTCTCTCTTCAGTGCTTTGTCTGTCGTCTGGCTTCAAATAGCTTGGCTTCCAAAAGTGCCACTAAGACATGCCAGTTTATACACACGCACACACACACACACATACACACACAGATATAGATATACATATATACATATATGTATACATATATATGTATATCTATATATCTATGTAGATCTAGATATAGATATAAGATATATAGACATAGATACATATATAGACACACATATATGTACATACACAGATATAGATATACATATATACATATATATGTATATACATTAATATTCTAAGTATATGTATACATATATGTATATCTGTATGTGTGTATGTATGTATGTGTCTACATATGTATCTATGTCTATATATCTTATATATAGATAGATATCTATATATCTATATCTGTGTGTATATGTCTTTATATAGACATATACATTATATATTATATATGTACATATTACATATACACATATAAAATAAGACATCATATATAATATATATTTCCCCATTGTTATATATGGCTAACACTAAATACCAAGTCAGAACACATACAAAATAACAATAGAAATGTAAAGAAAAACATATATAGATGTCTCACACCCTCAAAGAAACAGTTCTGCAGGCTTGAATGCCTCGTGCTCTCCCATTTTTTTTTCCTATGCTAAGTGTCTGAAGGCTGCTTCGCTCTGGAAAGCAGCCTTGCTTTCTGAGTCATTCTGGTCTCTACATGTTGCTTGTCTATTGCTTTCACAGGCAAGGTCAAGAGAAAGGTCCAATTTAATACTGCCTACCTAATTCCCTTTTCTTACTTGTAGAACCTTTTTCAATTTTTCTATGTGTTGTGAGACTGTTCATTAATTTCCAGGAGTTAAAATGTTTAGAGTAATTTTAAAATGACAGATTTCTAAACTTTTCTTTGATCAGATGGAAAAAAAGTCTGTTATGAAAAATTGGTTAAAGTTTCCTTTATACACAAGTATCTGATCATTTCTTATAACTGTTTTATTGATACATAAAAACATATATTCTCTATGTTATCGTTCTATATTTATTTGTTTAATTGAGCCTATTAATTACATTATTCTATTTCTTTATGTTAATGGCTTGTTGTTTTCTTTTTTCTACTGAATTTTAAAATTTATAAACGGTATTTTTTAAGATCCAGAGGTACCTTATATGCTTTCATTGAATTTCTTTAGCTTCTTTCATTATTTGTGGGGTCATGTTCTAGTGCATCGCCTATAGATATGTATTTTTTACTTGGAATTTGGTTCCAGATGCCTCGGTTCTCAGGTGATGGCCACACGGTAGGCTGCAGGAAGTGTGGGCTGCAAGTTGTCACCACTTTATAGGTACTGAAGGAAGCCTCACTGCCTCCAGGTCTCCTTTGCTGCGAAGGCCACCTGCTCCCACGGTTAGGGGTTGGGGAAATGTACTCTTGTATAGCTCCTTGGGTCGAGGGAGACAAGCACCTCCTCCCCGAATTTCCTCTAGGCTGGTGTTGCCTTCTCAACAGGGACCATGGATCTCCTCTAGCTATGCTCCTTCCAGCAAGCTGGTCATTTTGATCCACCTCCATCCCTGAGCTTCCTCTTGGGCTTGACCAAGAATGTTCTGCTGCAGTCTTTTCACCCAGACTCTGAAGGAGCCTTAGGTCCCACTCACGGGCTCCGGGTCCCCCTTCAAAAGACATAGAAGTCATACTGACAGTGGGAGGGGAGGGCAAGAGGGTCACATTTAATCCTATCTTCTTCAGCTGCGCTTTCTGTCTTGGCAACACACTCTTTCCTCAGACAATTGGCTGCACAGGCTCTAAACCATTCAACAACCTTAGCTTCTACTACAGAGGAATTATGCCCAGTGGTTTACAGGAGGGTGATTCTGGATGAAGCACAAAACCTTTTGCTTGCTTTCTCCAGCCTCCTACCCTTTCGTCATTCAGAGTACCACCTGCAGACAGCTTTTAAATTATACAGATACATTTTTCATTTTAAAGAAACTAACTGGAAAAAGAAAATTTGTGGTGATGATTATGGTTTTCTAGGGCCTTCTGGATACATAGAGTTTATCAATAGTAAGCTTAGATTTCTCTTTCCTCTGCTCTAACAAAGAAAACAACAATTCCCTAAGCAGGTAAACTGTTCTCTCTCTCTCTTTCTTTCTCTCTGTCTAGATCTATACCTATATCTTTATCTATATATGCTTGAACACTACAGAACCTCTCTGCTTATGTCATGCAGGGATGAGAAATTCTGCTCCTGATCATAATATTACTTGAGAATGTCATTCGACAATACAAGAAGTTCATAAAACATTAAGATAATGATTCCTAATATTACTTGTCAGTAAAATATGGAAATCATTTCTTGTTACCCATTTATACTAATTTTATCTCACACTTATTTAGTCAGCAGCAAAGTCTTCCAGGGGTGATTGTTTCCCTCTGATTAATTCCCAGTTCTAACAGTTAGATAACCAGATGATACATAGTAATATTTTCTTAACAGTGCATTTTTACAGAAATAAAGATTTATATTGCAGCTGACACACTTAAGACGTCTCAAAATGTGAGGGAAAATGGTTACGCATTTTACCATTGGCCTGTGGATTCTTACTGAGATACTCAGAGACTCTCAGCACCTGGGTTACTTGTGAATAGAAGGAAGCCTATTTCATTGTCCCTTATAACTCATTTACCTCCTTTGGCTTCTTTTTTTCTATCTTGCCTCTATTCCCCTTTACCACTCACTCTGGGCTTAGAATTGACCTATGGCTCCAGATACCCCCACAGGAGCTTCTGAAGAGCTGCCCAGCTCTTAGGTTTGCAGATGCCCCGTAACTCTTCTTCCTGAGTACCCAGCTCAATTTAGGGTACTAGAGCACCTCTTCTTAATTTACTCACACTTCTTCTTACCAGATATTGTAAAATAATTTCAGCTGATACCTGGTAGCTTACACAGGGTCTTGCCCCTCTCAACAGTGTTTGCATTTTGAATAGGTTCAGCAAAGCAAATCCTAGAATTACTGCAAGCACTAATGGCTGGAATGGATGTATTTGTGTGCGAAGATGGAGTCAGTAGTGGCAAGGAGAGAAAACGAATCTGTAGTGTCTTCTCCAAATCTTTCAATCTCTATATTTATCTGCTTCTTTATAAGTTTGGACTTGTCCCTGGATGTGTGTATGTGTGTGTGTGTGTGAGAGAGAGACAGACAGAGAGAGAGAGAGAGAAAGAGAGAGAAAGTATCCCATTCTGTTGCTGAGGCCGGAGTGCAGTGGCACGATCTCAGCTCACTGCAACCACCACCTTCTGTGTTCAAGTGATTCTTCTGCCTCAGCCTTCCAAGTAGCTGCGATTACAGGTGCCCACCACAATGCCCAGCTAATTTTTTTTGTATATTTTAGTAGAGGTGGGGTTTCACCACGTTGGCCAGCCTGGTTTTGAACTCCTGACCTCAAGTGATCTACCCGCCTTGGCCTCCCAAAGTGTTGGGATTACAGGTGTGAGCCACTGTGCCTGACTCATCATCTTTTCTTAATGCTGTGGGTTTATTGCTTTGGAAATAATCACAGTAATAGTTGCACCATAATGATTTTCAACTTTGCACAGTTCTTATGCATCATTATCTGATTTTATTTGCTGTGTCAGCAGTAGCAGTAGCAAATTATGGGACTCTACCCCTGTCCTGACAGTCAAAACCTTTTTGAGATGAGAGTCCATGAGCAAGAACCTCAACCCTATTCAGTCACTCACAAAGATAAAGAAACTTTATTTTTATCTTGGTAAAGAAAAAAAAAAAAAGCTGGTGCACTGCAGGGACCTTCACCCAGTCCACAGAAACTACCACTTTTCACTGTAGCCTGACCTCTGCATAGCCACACAGCCATGCAAAGAAGGCATTTTCCTTTTCCCCAGGAGAAAAGAGGCAATTTTAAAAGTAGAAGAGATGATAGAAGACAATGGAAAAGAATCATGTGTCACTCCTTTCCCTTCTTCTGTCTTTTTCTTTAACACTCAGTATAAATGCTGGAAAAAACACAAACCTTTACAAAAAAGAATTCACTATTCTCAGGCATAAATCTCTAGTCAGGCCGACATTCTATCTCATTCTAAGCAAGAGTGGCACGTTTGGGAGATAAGAATTGTACAGGATTATGCAAAAAATTGCAGGCCAAAAGGGGAGCATTTAAATATATTAGGTAATCCTAAACAGATGTCGTTAGGATCAAGATCAGGCTCTGCTTCTTAAGCAGAGAAAGGACCTGGAACTGGTCCTCCTTTGATGGATCCCAAGTGGCAATCCACACTGCTCTGACACTGATCACATACATAAAATGTAAGAGATGCCATTCCCAAAAGGCAGTCAGAGTTATGTGGTTACAGACAATCGCTCTGTAAGTAGATAATGAAGTATTGAGCGTGATTTTCCCTAAGTCTTATTAGGGGAAAAAACTAGTATTTACTTACCTTAATGCTTGAGTGGAGTAAATATACTTAATACATAATTATAACACTAAATTGTCAATTAAACATGACAAATATTTCTCGGTTGGAATTGTGCTGGAACACAAGGTAATCCCAACTGCCACTGAGCAACCATATTAAACTTGACATCCAACGATGGTTTTCCGTCTAAGGCTTCTGACATGTTACAGTGAAATTCCAAGGGGCTTTATCAGTTAATTGGAAGACAAATACTGACAATTCCTTCACGCAAAATACTTACAATTTAACCTATAATAACACTAAAGCCAAAAAAGCAGTTTGCTGAAATTGATTCTGTAGACTAATGTGATTATGTCTCATTCTTGTTGAATAATAACAAAAAAATGTCCCATGGACGAAAGTGGAATAACTGGGGTTTCTCCAAGAGGCTTCCAGGTGAAGCCCACTGGCCCCCCCCCAGATGGTTTAACTGTGGTAGGAAAATGATATTTTGATGTAAATGACTAGTCTGCATATTAGCTTTACCCTTAGTGTTCAGAGATTGGTTTGCATTGAAACATTGATGGGATTGGAGGAAATGAAAAGTAAACACAAAGACTGATGAACATTGCTTGGCTATTCTTGATATTCATGAAATGATCTTCTCTATTAGGAAAGGATGCTGAGAGAATTAATTACCTGGGCATATCTTTGAGTCTCTTGGAGCTATATAAACAAAAGTAAGTAGTAATAATTGGAGAGAGCAGAAAGAAATGAATTCCAGGGCCGAAGTCAACAAACCAAATAAATATGTCAGCTGGAGCCCAAATCCAGACATGCAATAATAAGAACAGCAGCAATTTTCCTCTGCAGCCCTGGTTCACGCAGTGTAAACCCAATAAGCACGAAGAGGCAGAGCTTCAAGACCCAGAGCCAAAGTGCAAACAGCAGCAGCTTTGAAAGTTGGGAAGTTTGCAAGTTGAAATATCTGGCCAGCAGCTCTTCAAAACTACCACCAATCTGAGGAATGTGTCGCAGCTGGGCTGAGCTATTCGGAATAGCTCTTGGTAATTTGGAATCCCTAAGGAGACTGAAGTTTGCTGCAGGAACTGCAGTCATTATTATTCCTGGTAGGAATATAGGAGTCATATTATACAGATATTTACATCGTATGTGTCAGATCAAATAAACGAAAAACAGGCCCTGAGAAAATAAATAAGTTTTCCTAGGTGAGGCACTGAGAAAGTAGAATAGAGTGAATACCTAAATGTGAAAATGGTGTTTCTTGGTCCCGGCAAAGTGAGAAAACATGGTGAAGCTTACTAATGTGTACTTAAGGCTAACTACTAGCAACATTAAAAATAAAACCACCTGCCGGGCACAATGGCTCATGCCTTTAATCCCAGCACTTTGTGAGGCCGAGGTGGGCAGATCACTCGAGGTTAGGAGTTTGAGACTAGCCTGGCCAACATTGTGAAACCCTGTCTCTACTAAAAATACAAAAATTAGCTGGGTGTCGTGGTGGCGGGTGCCTGTAATCCCAGCTATTCAGGAGGCTGAGGGCACGCGAATCGCTTGAACCGGGGAGGCAGAGGTTGCAGTAAGCCGAGATGGTGCCACTGCACTCCAGCGTGGGTGACAGAGTGAGACTCAGTCTCAAAAAAATAAATAAATAAAAAATAAAGCCACCCAAGAAAAACAACAAAGGCCCATCAAAAGGTAACTGAAGGTATTGGCCATTCTTTACTTTAAAAATAATTATTACATTACAAACATTAATATATCAATGTGCCATTCTTGTAAATATTAGGTAACAAAAGTGAATACATTCTAAAGTGACTGAACTTTAAAGACTAATTTCTGGCTACAACTGTCATCTTTTTCCACATGACCTAATAGGAGAACTATTCATCCCTACCCTACCCTGCTCCTAACTTCAGACAAGAGTGATGTCTTCCTCTGAATTCTCAGAAGCTTACACTATTTTAATGGAGTTTTTTTTCAATGCTGCCTTATGTTATGCACTTAGTTTTGCCTCTTCTATTTCCTGTGGAATGGTAGATTTCTTAAAGGTAATGTCAGGCTCATATTCCTTTTTGAATCCCCAAAGCATGAGTCAAATGCCTTGCCCATAGTTAGCACTCAGTGATTGTTGAGAAAATGAATGAATGAAAATATTTCACCAAAACCGATACTGTGAAATAACAATGAAATGACCACTAAGTTACAGTGAAATCACGATAAAATTACAAAGAAAATGTGGCACCAACTGACATGCCCTTTCATTTTCTCATAATGGAACATAGAATACATTGTAAATAAATACACACCCATCTTACTATGAGTCTTTTTTTTTTTTTTTGTATTTTCAAGGCAAGATCTAATTACACATATAGACTATGCCAGGTTCCATGTATCTTGTGAAGACTTACCATAGTGAGGCCTGCACTTGCCAGAAAAAGTATAGCATATCCAGCTGTATTTGAATTTCAGATAAACAACATAAAATGTTTTATAGAAATAGCTCTTTAGTATATGAATGTCCTAAATATTTCATGGACCATACTTACTTTAAAAATTATTTACACTAAATATTAGATATTATTTGTCTGAAATTCAAATTTACTTATGCTAAACAATTATATTTGATCTGAAATTCACATTCAACTCTGCATCCTGCATTTTTATTTGTTAGAGCTAGCAATGATATGATTTGGCTGTGTCCCCACCCAATCTCATCTTGAATTGTAGCTCCCATAATTCCCACATGTTGTGGGAGGGACCCAGTGGGCGCTAATTGAATCATAGGGGCAGTTTCCCCCATACTGTTCTCATGGTAGTGAATAAGTCTCACGAGATCTGATGGTTTCATAAGACATTTCCCCTTTCACCTGGCTGTCATTCTCTCTTCCCTGTCACCACGTAAGACGTGCCTTTTGCCTTCCACCATGATTGTGAGACATCCCCAGCCAGGTGGAACTGTGAGTCC
Source organism: Colobus angolensis palliatus (assembly GCF_000951035.1). Taxonomy (NCBI): domain Eukaryota; kingdom Metazoa; phylum Chordata; class Mammalia; order Primates; family Cercopithecidae; genus Colobus; species Colobus angolensis. The sequence goes on along the minus strand of NW_012114932.1, from coordinate 11,286,920 downwards.
AGTAAACCCCTTTTTCTTTATAAATTACCCAGTCTCGGGTATGTCTTTATCAGCAGCGTGAAAAAGGACTAATACAAGCAATCTTAGTAGTAATCGAAAAATCAAACAAGAAGCAAATAGAACACCCATGCCACAGATACAGCAATATGAAACTGCTCACTTGCTTATATCTGACCAAAGATATAAGTTTGTTGTATGCTATTCCTGAAGACACCACCGTAAGACTTACACTTTTTCCAGAGCTGCACCAATGTGGTGCACTGATAGCTCTGCAATAAGCATTATCTGCCTCGCTGCACTTGTCTTTCTAAAGATCCTTATAAGGAGTTATTTTCAATAGGACTCGTGAGGAGGAACCAGATGTTTCAGTTGAATAAAATGTTAATTTCTGACCGAAGTCCTAGATTTCACAATCTGACAGCAATAAGGCAGAACTTTTCTTAGTAGGAGTTTCAGAAGGGACAGGGTGGAGAGACAATCTCTGTAGGATGGAGAGGAGGAAAACACAAATCTGGAGACAGCGCTGGAGGGAAGATCAGGAAGGCTCTATAGAGCCTGGGTGCCAGTCATTGTTCTACTTAGTTGTTACATGACTTTAGGAAGTCACTGATGCTTTATAGCTTCAGTTTTGTCACTTGTAAAGCAATAAAACTAACTGTTTCTATCCTTCAGGATAGTTAAGAGGTTATTAAATGAGTTTGCTCTTTATTTGCATATGGTAAGTACTCAGTCAGTGGTGTGCATGGTGATTTCTATTTGTGTTGATGCAACAGCTTGAGCAAATACTTCTGGGATGTTCAACTTCCCTTTCTGGAGGTTAAGATAACTTATGTTTACTTTCATTTTCCTTTATTTCAGTGGTTCAGTGCCTCCTACTCTACTATTTTTTGGCCATCACAGCGCCCAGTTGTTTGTTTGTAGCCTGACTCTAATCGCGAAAGCACCAAACAATAGTGAAAGGGTCTCAATCAGTAGAGAGGATGTTTAGGGGTAGCGGAGGAAATAAGGGCAAAACCAAAGCAGAGAGTACAAATTCAAACTAAAACATGGATGCTTGAGATTTTAGAGAAAAGATCATTTGATTTCTATAAGTTATATGCTTTAAAAACTAACCACTAGTGCAACAAAGCTGAATGTTCCCTTCCTCCTCTCACTTGTCACAAATATGACCTACCTAAAAAAGGTTGAAAGACTAATGCCAAGTAGTCTGTCTTCTAGAACAATGGATAGCAAATTTCTGCTTTTGAGTAAACTAAGGGTACTACAGACCACTATACATAGAAACTTTAAGCTTGCTTTCACATTTTGGCCTATAGATCCTTAAGGAAACATTGCAAGTAGAGAAGTTTCATTTATTCTTTATTTTATTCTTACATTCTTTCATTTTTTCTTCCTTTTTTTTTTGTTCATAATAGATTCACCTTCTACCCTCTAATCACTACCTTTTCAGATAATCAAAGGGCTCGCTTGGGCTTCTCTGATGTAGGATTCATTTGAACAAGACACTAAGGATTCTTTGTTTTGCTAGATTCCTATGTCCATTAGGGTTCAGTGGAGCCTTTGCCAGCAGACAATAGACTTGATCTGTGGCCTTTCTGCTTGGCTAACTGCTCCTAGAATGCTAACACTGAAAGGCACTAGAGGAGATTCATATTACCAAAAGCGAATTAGCAACAAAAGATCCAATGAAAGGTTGCACAAATCAGGGTGATTTTCTGCCATGAATCTATTGATCGTTCTCCTTTCTGTAATCTTTCTGCAGACAAAGCAAATGGTTTTGCCTAACCACCGCACTGCCTACTGATATTATTGTGAACCAAAAGATGCTCTGGATGTTGTCTCTCTAAGAGTGATTATCTTAAAGCCTGCTTTCTCCTTACTGACTCTAATGAGTTCTCTAACAGCATTGCTTTCATTACACTCCTTTTGTTCTGCCACAGAGAAATGAATTTAAACAACAGCTGTTCAAGAGCGGTGGCATTTATCGATTGGATAAACACAAGTCTGAGATTTGGTTGTGTTCCTCTGAAGCCTGCCAGCTCTCTTTTTTGCTTATCGGTTAGCCTGTTTTGACTCCCACCTGCTGGAGGGTAATCTTGCAGTTCTGATCTTCGAGGGGGTTTCCCTTTTCTTTGGGTCTTTATTTCTGAAGGCTCCTGTACCACATAAAAGTTTCTTCCTTTAGGAATGAAAGGGGCTGTAGAAACTTGCCCAGCATATTTCTGAATCTCCTTGTTATACATTTCCAAAAGTGTCTTCAGATGCTCATAGGGTCCATTTATGGATGAGTAACAACAAACATGAAATTAGAATTATTCTACTTTACTGGAGAATATGGACAGTTCCATGCAAATAATGAACCAAATTCATTAAAATCAAGTGAATTTTGTGGTTACACATCACAAGAACCATAATATTTTATAGAACAAACATAACAAAAATTGACATTTAACAAGATTTGTAAGTAAGTTTTTGTCTGTTTTAAAGGAATTGCTCACTTTGGAAATATGAGATTGTGTTTTTTCACCACATAGAGATAAAAGCACCTGCTGGAATTGCACTGTAAAAGTTATTCTCAGCACTCATTGCAGATTACGATTATCTGATATTTTAGAAAATTACAAGTCACCAGGATTTGAGCCCCGTCTCTTGAAATTCTGCTTTAGTTCGTCTTACGTAGGGCCTGGATGCTGATACATGTTTAAAGGTAATCTTATCATGTAGTCAGGGGTAAGAACCACTAGAGCTTTGGCTACACATTAGAATCACCAGTAGAACCTTCTAAACACACCAGCATCTTGGTTCCACCCAAACCAAATGAAACTAATGGGGTTCAGGACATGCTACCCCCAAATATGGAACCTTGGTATTTGAGAAAGCAGTAGAAGCAGGAAGGTCTTTTTGTCCTCTCTCCCTTCTATCCTGAAGAGGCTGTAGAAGAATTATCTGACTTTCCTCTGAAGAAGCTCACAAGACTGTCATGGGAGGGGGGCCCACTCTATACCTGAAGGAAAGCATTGTCCTTATCTTTGAAGACTTAGGGAGGGACACAGAGAAGAATCTGGACAATCAGGCCTTGCTAAATTCTCCTGGTTTATTACCATTACATCAAACCTCCTTTATCCAAATGTCTTTCTCCACAACTATCTACTTCTTAGTGAAACTTAGAATAAAAAGACACTGGTTTCCCTTTCCTTTGAGTCTTTATTTCTGAAGGCTCCTGTGACACATAAAATTTGTGTTAAATGAATTTTATATTTTCTTGTTAGTCTGTCTTTTGTTACAAGGGCCTCAGCCATAAGCCTAGCAATGGGTGAAAAAAAAAAAAAAGATATTTCTTTTCCGCTACAAAACCAAATCACTGAGGCATGCACCTGGTCAATTGATTTTTTTTAAAGTTCTCAGGTGTTTTGATGTACAGTGAGAATGGAAGTCCACTCTTGTAGGAATATAATGCAAAGATAGATTTTGATTCAATGTTACAAGGAATGTTCTTACAACTGAGAACTGATCCAAAATATAATGGTTTGGTTGATGATTTTATGAGCTTCTTACCAGTGTACTTGACATTGATGAAACTGGACAAAAACTGACTAGCAGTTTTTTCATTGCATAAGGATATAGTTCAAAATATTTTTCAAATTTAGGACGTCAGGGCCACTACTAGCGTATGCAAGCCTTCAGGCAAATTTCTTTTGGTAGAGCTTTGTCTATATAAACTGTTTTATTTTTGAAATGTATTATAAAATGCATGACTATGTAAATTCACTGGGTATAGAGATTCATTGATGATGATATAAAACAATGGGTAGAAAAGAAGTATTTATATATCTGTTTATTATCCATCCAGTGCAGGAAAAGTGTTCAGGGACCATTTCTTTATACACTTTATTGTCAAGTACACCCCCTCTTGGCTAATATCACATCACCTACCATGAGCAAAGGGTGGTAATGCTGCTATTTCTCAAAATGCCATGGTTCTTTAGAACTTGTTTGCATTGAAGCAGCACAGATCTTGTTTTCATAGTTGTTTCATAGTTCCCTGATACCATTTATTTAATATCGGTCACATCACTACTCATGACACAACATCATCCCTTATGCCACCTGGGAATATTGGCTTCCTGTGTATGACTCTGATAAATAAAAGTTCCTACCGTGTTTCATTCAAGATGACCACAAAGGCAAGTCTTACCTCATGTATGCAGAAAAAAATGAACAATAGTTTTTCTGATCCTATGAAATTTAACATTCAGAATTTTATGGTGTATTCATAGGACACACATGTTTTAGTATCTTCTAACTACCCCTGTCCTCTGTAATCACTGAATTTGTGAATATGAACTGCCATCCATACACCACCAGTAGGGTCCACAAGCCAGGGGCCATGGGCAGAGTGAGAAGAGTAATCCCACGGAGTTAGAAATGCTCCTTCCTCCTCTAGCACAGCTTTGAAAGTCTGTACAGAAATAACCATTGTGTGTCAGAAACAAGAGAAAATTATGGATTAAAAAAGTCCTTAGAAGCCCTGGGAGAAGACAACTGCAGCCACCCCCAAGACTGCCTGCCATGTGACATGGAGCCTGTATAGCAGGTGGGGCACCCGGGTGCCAGCTGCTGCAGCACACTGGGTAAAGGATGCCTATGGCTACATCACCACACCCAGGTTCTGTAGACTGGAGGCAACATGGAGATCAGAATATGGATAGGCCAGGATCACACACGGGTCTACACACATGGCTCACGTTTGGCTGGGAATTCATAGCCCAGGGTCTTGACTTGGCCTGAATCTGACATGATTGTGGTTTCCCCCAAGTCAGCGTGGAAGCACTGCTTTTGTGGTTCATTCTCATACAATCTTGTGAAAGAAATCACAGGCCAGAGACTCAGTGTGATATGCCTGCCAACTTGCCTTCCTGGAATCTGGTCCTGTCTCAAGGATAAAGCCACAGATGTCGGTTTTTAAGCTCCTCACGGCATCTGATCAACCCAGTGTGTAGGGGAGAGGTTTGGAGAGTGCCCAGAGAAGGTCCAAAATCCAGGACTGAGGCCCGTGTGGGTCCTGTTGCAGACTTTGGGCACCCCATTCACATGGCACTGCTGGCTCTGGCTGGCCCCAAGCACCTGAGGGGTCATTAAGTGTGGGGCCCTGCCCAGTTGCCTATATCTAAGGGTAGTACTGTTGGCCCACTACAGAATTCTGTGTCTCAATGATACATGGATTATTTATGTGTGATAGTGAAGTTAATCAGAGAATGCTAAGAGGATGCATGAATTTTTCTTTGTCTCCAATTCTCCAGAAAGAGGTTAAAAAAACCTGATTTTTATATACAACAACTACACATTTCCCCACCTTTGAAACTGAATTTTATAAAGCCAGTGCAGCTTCAGCTTTTTGAATAGCAACTCCTTATTTATGTCATGTAGAAAATAAAAATCACATTTTATGTTTTTTTTTATTACAGTGACAAAATACAGATTACATGATGGAAGTATATTCTCCTTGGTGGTTTGTAGTGGTGGCTTACTAGAATTAAAAATATAAAGGATCAAGAGAAATAATTCGATGTGTAGCTATTTTAATAAACTTGATAATTGTAAAATTATGGTTGTGTATATAAAACCTTCTTCCTTGTTAACAGAAGAACACTTTGGGTGATATCTTAATTTTATTCTTTCCTTAGACTTATTGATTGCCTAGATATCATGCTCTTATATTTAAAAATTTTAAAGTATTAATGCAAACTCCCAGAAGTAATAATTTCACAGTTAATCTGAATCCTCCTACAGTTCATCTAATCATTATTTGATCAACTCTAACTCTTACAGAGTTATTGTCTCATAGGAGTAAAAATATTAATGATTTTTCTTTCAAAGTGAACTCACTTATTAATGAATCATACCCTCTGGTAAGAAGCATTCTCTCATTCACATCTGTGGTGTTTCTCCTTTGTTTTATTTTTTCTCTAAAGTCATTTATAAATAACATGTAGTACTGTTTCACAACAGAAGGATGCTTAGAACAAAGATGATAGGGAGTGACTTAAAACTCAATGAACAATTATTAAAACAAAATAGATAATAGATATTGGGAAAACATTTGCCAATCTACATTTAAATTCAGGCTTAAAAATGTAACAGGAATAAATAAAAGTCATGAATCAAAGGAAGGTGCACACGAATTGGAAAAGGATTGAATAGGGGCTATTAGGCATTTCACATGCATTATCAAAATTACTTGCTCTAGTTTCAACCTAAGTACATTTCACTTTAAAGAACAAAGAACTTAAATCAATAAATATTTATTGGTGCCTACTACATTTAGACAAGCCAGTAAGCTGAGTTAGGGGATATCGAAATGAGCTAGTCATACCTAATTTATTTAACTGAATTGACTAAATAGTTTACTTAATCACTAAAATGTCTGTCTAGACTTCAGATGATTAGCTTTTAAAACAACTTAAGAAAACGTTCAATATTTGGACCAACATGGTTATGATTAGACAAAAGTATTTGCCATTTTTATCAATATTTTCTTAAACACTTAAGACACTTAGAAAAACATGCTTGACATGTAACAACAGAAATTGGCTGTCATTCTAGAAAATATGATGTATGTGATTTTTTAAAAGTACAAAAGAAATGTTTTATAGAAACTAAAATTCACTTTGGGTTCATGTTGTGCCTAAAAGAGGATTGAAAAAAAAATTAAAACATAAATATATGGATGACATTCATTTCAAAAATTTCACTGTATTACATTTGTCTCTCTCAAAATGTAATAACTGAATGAAATTTTCTGTTGAAAAACAAACATAGCCTTGTATTATTTAGTGTCACACCAAGGGCATTAGAGAAATATGCAAGCACCTTAGGGAAGCCACAGAAACATGTGATTCGGTGGAGGGCACTAAATGATTAATCAGCTCAGCTGTGTTATCTTTAAATTATTGTCATCCACTTTTGTGAGTGCTCAAAGGGAATGTGATCCAAGTCTGGGACATTTTATCACGTAACAGGAGCTGAATAATAAAACTTTCGTAGGATTTGTTTTACTTAAGTTCTTATCATATTATTTAAATAGAGGGAAAACATGTAAGCCTTGAAAGAATTAAGTGACATTTTGAAATAATTAACAATAGTGGCACCTACAACTCACCAGGCTCTGATTTGGAAGGCATGTGAACACCATGCCACTGAATCCTGACAACTAAGAAAAGAGGATCATCCGCATTTTACAAAGGAGGAAGCTGAAACTCAAAAAATCTGTGGATTTGCCCCAAACCCTACAGCTAATACATGACAGAGCCAGTAAGTGAATTCTCATCTACCTGGCTGTCATAAGCAAGAAAAAGGTTTGGATGAAGTTGAGCAGTAGTTATAATTTACAAGCCTTATCTGAGATACTTGGATTCACTGGTTAGTTAGTTGGTTGATGGAATCATTCATTCAGCAAACTACATTGAGCACCTATTTTACTTCAGAAAAAGGCTAGGACCCTCGAGTGACCCCAAAAACTTTCTCCTCCCAAGAAGGTTCAAGTCTAGGGATAATATTTTATTTCAGCGTTAACTTTTTCAGAATTCATACTTTACCAAGGCACTTGGTGGTACTTCCCTGTAGAAATTATGCTTGTAGCAAAGGAGTTCCTCCAAGCTGTTGGAGTCTCATTCCCAGGAAGTAATCAGAAACTGATGCTTTGTGTACTTCTAGAAATGTTCCATGCATATTGAAATATGTAGCTAACATATTTTTACAATTTCAAAGTAATATACAAAATATCCTGCATTTTCTTACACTCAAATAGGCACCGATACAGAGTTTTTGTGGGATTTTATGTGTGTTCGTTTACCTTTTTTGCATAATCAATTCATTTAACTACTACTGCTTTCCGTGACTCTCTTGTGCTACAGGCCATGCAGGGACTCTGCCAGGGGTTTTGAGAAATAGGCTGGGAAGGTATCATTGAGGGTCCTGAAGATACCTCCTGTACTTAGACTGCTCTCATTAGTTGATTACAAAACTCCATCCTTGGAATGGTTCTATTCCTCTTCCAACTCAGTGCTCTAGGCAGCCTTGCTCAATCAATCAATAGAATTTGACACAAGAGAAGAAACTATTTGTTATTTGCAACCCAGATTCTCTTCTCAAGAACTACACATTTTTAAAGCATATATACAGAATTTACATACAAGTTAGAATTTCATCAGTCCCTTTGAAAAAGAAACATAAAGTATTAGTGAGCAGGAGGGATCAGAAGAAGATAAAGTTCAGTTTCAGACATTTAAAAATCTGGGTACTGCTGGTGTCAGAGGTAACATTTTCTATCACAATAATCTAGTTGCAAGCAATATTATGGTCTGAAAAAGAGGAGGAAATAAAAAGGGTACATCTTGCAATATCATGGCCATACCTTTTCCAATAAGAAATATCAAGTGCCTAATATATGCAGATACTGAGATTATTCTGGCTTGAAAGGGCTGGTGGCTGTCCTCAGCCTCTCTGGCCCCTTTACTAGATGCATCTGGATGTCCAGCAGGTGACCTGCAGGTAGTGCCTCCTCTAGTGAGCTGTCCTGCCTTAATATAATCTAGTGTCTCCAATTTAGGAGCATTTGCTTTACAAAGCATATTTCCAGGAGAGAAGAGGACTGTATTGAACAACACTCAGTACACCCAGTTTTGTTTTTGTTTCCTTGTTTTTGGAAGGTAGCAAACTTTGCAGCATAGCTGTTTAGAGCTAGGGGTACAGTCTTATTTTTCATCTTGGAGCAGAAGATTCATTCAGGAAGCAAATGTAGAATGTGGAAGCGACTTTCCATGCTAGGCTTTAAAAGTACTTAATAGGTTTTTAAAAAGTAGAATAATACTGAGATCTGGAATGACTTCATGATTATCTAGACGAGGTGCTGAAGGGGCCAGCAATCCTTGGACATGAAAAGCATAACTCTGGATCTATCTGGCATTCACATCATGGAAGGAGATGACCTATAACCTTTTTTTTTTTTTCAAATTCTGAAAGAGCCCAGGCTTAAAAGAAACTCATATACCACTCGTTGATCTAGTCCAACTTCCTAGAATCACTGGAAGTTTCCCAGGACCTCGTGGCTCACTCACAGCAGAATGTTATGTGGTTCTTTGATGTTCATGTTAATGCCCTTTCTACCACATTGCCTTCCGTGGCTTCTACTAATCTGGGAAAATATAAGTCTTTTTCTTCTGCAAACTATTTGTTGTGAAATACCACTTTAAAACTGTTTTTTTTTTTTTTTTTTTTCAGAGACATAAAAGCCTTTCCAGGGAGCTATAAAGGGGTGGGCCTATGGGATTCTTCACCTCCACTTCCAATAGAGCAGCTGTGCTTTTATCTATTTTATGTATGGTGCTCTGAATAAGATTTTGTCTATTTAAGATTCAATTCTCCCATAATGAAAACTATTTCTCGAGGGTTTCTAACATGATAAAAATGGATTTTGGGCCACAGTGCAGACAGCCCCTTGCAGTCTAAGTGATGTAAGCTTCTTAGAGTTATGCAATGAACAATTACACAATGGTATGTGACAGATCTGAATAAATGATAATACCTCAGAGAATCATTTTCCCAAAGGGTTCAAAATTGAAAAACATCTTCCTTGGGTGATTTATCTCAAAACAGACCCTTTAATGTCTTATCTACCCATTTTGTTTTGTGATTTTATACTGTGAGATGTTCAGTTCACTTGTATTAGAAAGCGTATCCCTGATGCTTCTCACAATCTCAAAACAGAATTTCTGAAAACATTTATTTATTAAAAATATTTATTTTTATTTTTATGCTCATAAAAATATTATTTAAGCAAAAAGTACTTGGCAACATTTTTCTTTAGATATAAAAATTGAGAAAATAATTAGTTTCACGGGAGAATTGTTTTTAAGTAAAATAAAACAGTGTCCTAATGATTTTTTTCTTGAATGATCTTTTATGATGCCCAAATAATAAATAATAATGATTTCAGAATAGATGATGCTATTCTCTCAATCTGCCTCCCCATCCCCACACTTTGTCTTGTTCTACCGATGTTCATTTTTTCTCATATGTCAGGACTAAAACCAAACAGAGGACACAGGAAGAACTCCTGAGAGACCAAGAAGGCTCTAACATACAATTTATATGAATTTATATTTAGCCCCATTGAGCCTTTATTTATTTTTATGTATTTATTTATGTATTATTTGTCTTTCATAAAGTAATAGCAAAGTTTAGTAGAACACAGAGTAACTTATTTCTTCCTCAGTGGCCCAGCCCATAACAAGTTGGGGTGAAAGAGTTCTGAGTTAATTTGAAATAATAGCTTCTCTGGCCAAGGGAGAAGCTTTCTAAATCCCTCTGTGTGTTGAAGTGGAAGAAAGAAAAACAGATCCCACAGGACATCTGCGGTTATCTCAGACCTCTCAGAGAAAGTGTTTTGAATACCACCATCATTACATACTTCTGAAACATACTGTTTGTGGGATAATACTGTGACTATTTTAATGGAGAAAATTCACCTGAATAGACTAAGCTATATAGCATAGTTGTGACTCAGCAGATATTTACACCATCTATAGTACTCTTGAGGAAACATGGAAACTTGGCAAGATGGGTAAGCAGTTGGTATTGTCAAGTAATTACGAAAGCCCGTAGGTAAGTACGTTTTCAGAGCTGGCAAACATCAAACGGTCATTAATCTCTTCTCTGTTGTTTTTCTTTGATAACCTATCTCAAATCTCAAAGGGGAAACAAGAAGACAGGCTGGTAAGAATGGTCTCAGTTAGCCGAAGAGTAAGAACAAAAGAGAAAGTAGAATTTGTTCAGTTTTCAATACATTGAGTAACTCTGCAGTTATCTCAAATTCCAAAGCGCTCTAAAGGACTGAGGTTAAAATAGAACAGCAATTGTCTTGAGGGTGATGACAGCAACCAGAATAGTCAGGGCTGACTATACTTGGCTCAGAGAAGTGGTGCCAAGTCTATTCATACACCTGAGAGAGATGTGTTTCTTAAGTGATATTTCTCCAGGGAACCAAGCAAAGTTTCAAAAAGGAAGAATATCTACCTGCTATAGGCATTCTTAAGTTAGGAAAACTTTGCATCATAGTTTCAACTTCACTTCTGACTTCTCAAATTGAAATACAGATGGATATGAATCTGGTTTAAAAACTGTTTCACGTCTCTACTAAAAAAAATACAAAAAACTAGCCGGGCGAGGTGGCGGCCGCCTGTAGTCCCAGCTACTTGGGAGGCTGAGGCAGGAGAATGGCATAAACCCGGGAGGCGGAGCTTGCAGTGAGCTGAGATCCCGCCACTGCACTCCAGCCTGGGCGACAGAGCGAGAGTCCGTCTCAACAAAAAAAAATAAAACAAACAAAAAACTGTTTCATTCATTCATTCATTCATTCATTCATTCATTCAATATTTACTTTATTTTGACCAAGTGCTATATTGAAGACCCTGAGGTGGGTGTTGTGGAAATACAAAAATGTGAAAGGTAAACTACCCATCCTCAGTGAGTTTACAAAATTAGCAACTTGGAGATGAAAGAGAGCATTTGGAAAAGTGAAGAGACCTTAGAACAGGTAACTGTTATATCCAGGAATATGATGGTTAAAATGGGGAGACATAGCCATGAGTTTATTGTAATATGTGGTATCTCATCACAGCTACTAGGGATTTTATGAGACTGTTTGAAGATGGAGGGTGGGGTATTGAGTAAGGTGTATTTCATCCAGTCGCAAAGTTTGGAGGTATTCTTTTGCTTCCTGAACAAAAAAGACATGATTCTCAATAAAGCTTCAGCTTTTCATCATCTCATGTTTTAAGAAAGGTGAATAAAGTTGAAATCATTTGATACTTATCTTTTCTGACATATCACCTATAAAAACACCAATGTCATCTCTAATTGGGAGAGCATTCTGTGTAAATGAACAAAGCACAATCACAGTAGTAAAATGAAGCCTGTAACAGTCTTGTACTACATATCTTATAAGCCCATTTACTTTTTCTTTCACAATTTATAACAAATCATCTCTTAAATTACAAAGACATTATACAATCCTTTCTTCTATAGATGTGAGTTTGGGGGATGCTAATTTTATAGCAAGACAAACTTGAAGGATATTAACAAAATAAAGAATACATATTTGGGCTAAAGAAATGAAATTAAAGTTCAGAACAAAAGAATGAATGGTTGTTTGTAAATATGATCAAACTCAGGGCACCTGACAAGAAGAGCTTTCATGGAATTTAATGAGAAGATCATCCACATGGTCTAGCTGGCAGCCATGGAGGAACTTGGGCTCAAACTTAGAGTCAAACTAGAAAGAATCTAGGAACTCAAAGTATTGATTCTGTGGCAAACAGACTGCCAGTTCTGGGGCTGAAACAGATCTTAAGATTGACAAGAAGATTTTTATATTAAATTATTCTATGATTAAACTGAGTGTTTACTCACTGATTTCTGTGATTAAACTGAGTGTTTACTCACTGATTCCTGTGATTAAACTGAGTGTTTACTCACTGATTTCTGTGATTAAACTGAGTATTTCTATTTGCCTATCTATATTTACTTTGCATTTTTAAATAATGTTTGAAACCCCTGAAACTAGAACAAATTTTCAAAAAAGAAATAATAATGAATATAATGAAAGAAAAACATTTCTGAATAAAAGAGACCTAAACACACACATTAAAAAGTACTTGCATTTTAGCTTATAAGAATAATGAAAAAAGAGACCCGTGCCTCGATGCAGAGCAATACTGTTTTATGGAATTGGAAAGGAAGGAAAAGGAAGAATCAGAAAAAGGAAGAATCCTGTAGTAAAAACATCTGGAAAAATTTCTACAAAGGCACAAAATCAGGTTGTGTTTACAATTCTCTGCAGTTTGAGATGTCAGCAAAAATAGAACTATGCAGCTATAGGACTGGGAGGAGAAAAGTTGTACCACAAGAAGTCTAGTTCTAGCAAGTTTAGATGTGAAGGCAAAGGCACGACACTCTTTCAAGCAATTTTCCTGGAAAACTACTTTAAGACATAGTGTAGCCAAAGAACAGAGGAATTCAAAGTAAAAATTTAGAGTCATAAAATAAATGATTGGGACATTGAAATCAGTTAAAAATAAAATTAGGTTGACTACTGAAAACATTCCTCGAAAAATGCTAAACTATATAGGTTATGTGGGGAAATTGTAAGGAAATTGAATTATGTCCTACGTGTCTATATATATATTGGCAGTGAAAAAATTATTTTATACTTGACTTTTAGAACAAAGCATGCATACTTTTGAAGAACTTAAAGATCTTATAGAAGTTTTAAAAAACAAACATATGCATATTTCAAAATCCTTAGATAATTCAAGTCTCTAAACAAAGCAAAACCACAGTTCACATGACAAAATACAAAATATAAAGAAGCACAAAAGAAGAGTATGCAAAACAATTTCAGAATTAAGATTAGATATCAAATATTAATATGATATTAATTAATAGTTTAAAATTGTATAATAAAAGACAAATAATTAATAGACTGTATTAGCTAGGGTCTCCAAAGAAACAGAACCAATATAGGTTATATGTATATTTAGTGAGAGAGAGAGCGAGAAAGAGATTATGAGGGATTGGCCTATGTGATTATGAAGACTGAGAAGCCCTGTGATCTGTTATCTATAAACTGGATGCCCAGGAAATCTGGTGGTGCAGTTTTAGTCTGAGCTCAAAGGCCCAAGAACTAGGGGAACTTGATGATGTGGGTCCCAGTTGAAGTCAGAAGGCCTCAGAACAAGGAGCCACAGTGTCCAAGGACAGGAGTAGGGGAATGTTCCCGCAGAAGCAGAGAGCAAAGTTACCTCTCCTCTCCCTGTTGATTAGGTTTAGGGGTTACATAATTCCTATAAGAACAACCACATTTTTAATGGGAATTATTGCTACCATTTGAGAGCTGGAGGAGTAGCAGTGTTGCTGAATTTGGGACCCCAGCCGATTAGATGATGAGTACCTGTTCTGGTGACGGGATCTTCTTTAGTCAATCTCTCAATTCAAGTGCTAATTTCTTCCAGAAACACCCTCATTTACACACCCAGAAAGAATATTTTTTCTACTAGTTACCTGGGCATTCCTTAGCCCAGTCAAATTGACACATAAAACTATCACCAGATAGGATAAGAAAATAAACTCTGACCACAAAGTTTGTAATTCATCACAAGAGACAGATATAAAATGAAATAACATAAAAGCATTAAAAATGTAAAAACAGGAAAAGATTTATTAGCAAATATGAAGAGAATTGTAAATGCACTGGATAGTTGTTGGTTTCAGTCTGGATAAAAACTAATTACTTTTAAGGAAGTAACCAAGGATCTGTTCCTCTCTAGGGCAAGCTCATTCTTGGGTACAGATAGTCTGAAGCATGAGAAGCCTGTTTTCTTTGTAAGAATTCTTGGGATAATATTTATTTATTTTGACTATACTTGTAAATCAGGATACTTCCAGATGTATTCTATTGAGTGGAAAGAAGCCTAGAACTGCTGAGAGTTACTAAAAGCTGTCAGTTCGTTTGAATCTGTGGATTTTTATATTTAAGGCATATGCATTTTCAAATCCTTATAAATGCATAAGTATTTTCATACCCACATACAAGTACATACCCACAATGCACTGGGCACCTCGATGTAAAAAAGAAAAGTTAGCTATAGTGAAATTTTCAGCCTCATCTCTTGCCTCGCATTCATTCCTGTAAAAGCTACCCTCCCTAATTTAGACAGCTTGAAGAAACTTTGATAGCTTTCCAAGCAATTTCTCTATAGAGACACAAATGACATGGTTTTTTTCTTCTTCCTGCCTATTTCTGTTTTTTAACAGGGACAAATGACTAAAAGTAAAGCAGTATCAACACAGAGAACTGAAAGCCCAAAGACAACAAGAAGCAGCATTAATTATCTTTATTAAAAGGGTTTATGAGTTAGATAATCCATACAGAAGTAAGTACCTTTTTAATTGCAATTATTGCTGTCATTCTGGAGCTACAGGAGTAGCAGCATTGCTGAATAAGTGAATTATAATTTGAAATAAACCAACTGGGTCAGATGGACAGGTGCAGCTGACCATTAATTTCATCCTCGGGGAGGGGGAAAGACAAGGAATTAGAGAAGAAAAAAGCAGAATAAACAATAAAGGACTGTAGGACTTTTAGTCCCTAGGACAAAAAACTTCCTGCCTACTTAATTTTCCAGACCAATAGAGGATGTGCTAAGACTTGCGAAAGTAAATTCTTGTGTCTTTTAAGAAATCTCTTCTTATGAGGATGAAATACTGTTTTATAAATGAGGCTATGTGACTGGTTTTGAGTAGCATATTTTGAATTTATGCTGGTGTATTGCCTGCATTTCTATTTTTTTTTTAAATGTGATTGAATTAGATCACCCACCAGTAGTTTTGAGTTATTCTCACTGGCTGAGAAAGAGGTTCAGTGTACTTAATCTATCAACCCCTTTCTCCACCCACTCCCACCCAGTAACACATTTAATAGCCTTGAATTCAACCTTCCACATTTTCCTCCACACAGAGGGTTTTCATTGTTAATGGTCATGTTTTTAAAATGATATATTATACACACTTTTCTGTATTTTGCTTTTTCTCACATGAAAATACCCCTTAGACATTTCTGAAAGACAAATTGCTATAGCTCAAATTCATTCTTTTTAATAGTTGCATATTATTCCCCGTGGATACACCAGAATTATTCAAACAGTCTCCTTTGAATAGTTTTACTTTCACTTGGGGTTTTCTTTCTAGGAGATTCATTACCGAGAATGAGACTGCTGGCTCTAAAAGGTATACCAATTATTAATTTTATGAAATGTTGCTACGTTGGTTTCCAGAAAAGCGCCAACACCTCCCATTCCTACTGTACTGTTTTCTCATGTTTCCACCTAATGTATGTGCTCTTAGTCTTGTAAGTGTTGCCATTCTGATGGTTATAAAAGCACATCTAATTACTTTAGTTGGCATTTGCTTATTAGTGACTGTGAGCTTGTTTTCATATGTTTTTGGCCATTGAGATTTCTTTTTTTTCTGTGCATAACTTTAAATATTCCATTAGTTTTTTTTTTTTTTTTTTTTTTTTTGTCAATGCAAATATGTACTTTTGTAAATTTTAAATATTAGTCCTGTAACTATCTGCTTTGCCATTTTTTCCAAATAAATTATTTATTTTATTGACTTTGCTTTTGATGTTTTTGCTCTATATCTCTGATTTAGCTGAATAATAATAGCTTTAGGTTTTGTCCACAAATTTTATCCTATTTTTATGTTAAAAATTATCTAGAAATTGTATATATATGAATTCTAATTTCATTTTCTCCCAGATGGATGACCAATTTTGCCAGAACCATTTACAATTATTCTTATACCTAATTAAAACACTACTTGTTTCATATATTAAACTTAATCAACAAATATATAACGTATGGATAATGGGATATGTGTCTGGATTTTTTAGGTCAATTTTTATTATTTATTTCTAATTTCACCAGATTATGATCACAGAAAGAGACCTGTAAAATATCAACTTTTGAACAACTTGTTAGGGTTTTCTTTGTGACCAAATATACAGATCATCTTGTAAATGTTCCATGAGCAATCAAATACTATAAATTCTCTCTTAGGGAGATGTAAGGTGCTCACTAGGTTGCTATTAATCAGCTTTACTAATTGCGTAAGTCAGTTCTTCTAGGTCATTATTTTTAATTTATTGAGAGATGTGTATTGAAATTTCTCATTAGAGTACAGTATAGTCTTTGCATTCTAATAGCTGTTGCTTTTCAAATTTAGTTGGAATGGTGTATAAAACACAGCTATTTAGGTCTTGATATTTCCTTTATAGGTATCTTTATTGTTACATAACGTGTCTCTTTCTATGTAATGTCCTTAAGCTGAAATTCCACCTTATGTGATATTAATATTATTTGTTCTGCCTTATCTTTTTGTTTGAATTGGTTATGTCTTAGTCCATTCTTTACATTCAAACTTCTTTTATTATTTCATTTTATATAAATTTCAAATAGGCAGCATATATTTGCATTTTGATTTTAACTTACTTAGAATCTGTTTTTGCATGGGAGAATTCAGTCAATTCACATTTAGTGCAGTAACCGATATTGCTGAGTTAATACCTTCTGTCTTATTGTATTATTTATTTTACATTTTCCTGTCTTTTATAATTTTCTGTATTCTACTCCTTTGATTATATTTCTTTTTATTTCATTTCCTTCCATTGTAAATTAGAAAGTTCTTTATTACTTTACTGTTCTATTAATGGTTGCTTTTTATGTTCTTTTAATCTGTCACAAATTTCTCTGCTAATATTTGAAAACTTTCACTCATCTGGATGTTCTGTTTACCTCCATTTCTACCTTCATATCTTTGTTTTTTAATAAAATTGTTGAATACTTTTAATTCTAAAAGTATTAAGTATATTGAATGATTTAATTCATTAATATTTAATTTCTCTGTGTCTTTATTTTTCACTTACTACCATGACAATTTTTCTTCTAGTAGATTCCTTATGTTCTAGGAGGTCATCATCATCTGTTGTACTATTTTATTGCTGGGAGGGTGATTTGGCACTATTTCATGAGTTTCAGCATCCATTTTACCCATGACTCAGCAATTCCACTTTAGAGGAAATCTCCACTGAGAGAGAAAAATCTTGCACATTTACAAAGGGAACTTGTACAAAAATGTCCATGGTATTATTTCCAGTTGTGAAAATGGAAACAACTGAAATGCCCATTTTTGAGGGAGTGGATTAATAAACTATCATTCATACAATGGAATATTAGCAGTGAAAATGAGTGGATTAAAGCAAGAAAGCAATACCAAGGCAAATCATAGCAATAAAATATTATAGGAAAATGTGAGTCCCAAAAGACTGTGGCATTATACCTTTTTGTAACATTAAAAATATAAAACAAATAAACAAATGATAATTGTAGAGTATATACAAATGCAACAATTTATTTTTAAAGAAAAGCTAGAAAATGTTGAACACAGAATATTAAGTGATGTGTATCATGGATGGCTGAGCCAAGAGGGCTGTGCTGGCAGAAGGCACATGTGAGTAGATGGAAGTTACGCTCAATATAGTAGCTTTTGTTTTGGGGTAGTGAATTAGGAGGTGTTTATTACACTATTCAAAAAACACTAATTGAATAACTAACTAATAAAAGCAAGCTATGCATGGACCACGGATGTTCATATTATGACACAAGAATTATGATCCCATACTGTGCACCTGGGGTCAAATTGGGGAGAATTATTTAAATACATGGTTTATAATTGAAGCATAAATGGAAAAGTTGCTAATTGTACCCTGTTGTGATTATTAGATAATGCCATTATTTTTACATGAAATATAAACTCTTAGCATGGAAGACTAGAAAAACACCTTTTGTTGAGAGATGAAGCACATTTTCCAGATGTAGAACTACTCTTTTGAAATAGCTTGTATTAAAATCTAATACAGAAATCATTTTGGGTATAATCTGTTTGCATAAGTTCAGAAAGAGTTCATTTCAATTTGATTTTTTTCTTTCTCTCTCTAAAAGAAGTTATTCTTGAGGCTTATATTGTTGAAAATTATAAAACCTAAATCTTCGAAGCCAGAGTTTGCCTACTTTCTTTTTCTTTCTTCTTTTCTACAATTATGGCAGAAATTATGCTTTTTGTTCACTCAGTCTCATCTTTTGCACTTCAGTTAACTGTCCAAGTTTATAGCAAATTATGCTTGATAACATTGACCACTCACCTTGTATTTCAGCTTTTACTGACTACCGGTCTCTGAATTCCCTTGTAGTACTTAGAGATTATAGACCTTTTTAGCAACTGGGTATTTTTATGCGCCATTTTTTATTCAGCACTCAACTCACAGTGAGTTCCTTGGGTGTTTACAGCATAATAAAAATAAAGAGGTGTTCCAATCAGGGGGATATTGTGTTTGAATAGAAATGTTATTTTCATTTATGTTGAGGAGTTGCACTTATATCACCAGGAGGACTTCTCCTTTGTTGATAGTCATTTTGCTAAATTGCAAGCATTTCTGTGTTATAGTTTTAAGTTTTCCATATTCTTCATGTTTTTTGAAAACTTCATTCCCCAGAAAAGGGTACCTTTTGGCAGTTACTTTATGTGTTAATTATGCTGATCTCATTGGAAATAATGTAAGATTGTTTACATGACAAAAAGAGACATTCGTATATGTAGTGTTCAAGATCTTGCTTTGGCTACTCAGCTAGTATACACCAGTAAGGCCTTACTGGTTATTAAAATATTGAAATTCTTCTATACTGGTTGTTAAATGCCTGCCCATTTGAGCCTCTCAAGTACCCCTCAATTGTTTCAGACTTTCCCCAAGACCCCAGAAACTATTCCCAATCTGCCACCAAATGGTTACTATCTGGCAAACTGGGATTTGGTCTAGCTCTACTGTAATGTGTATATTATTGTTATGGTTCTTATGGTAGTAATTATGTTATACTAATTGTTAAAAATTTTTGACTTTCACCCCTGGATATGCCACTTTTTTTTATGAGTAATGGTTCAAACCTTCATAAGAAAACTGAGGACTCCTCACATCTTTAAGAAACAATGTGTAATTAGCAAGGTTAATTTAGGTGGCTAATCATTATTATACCAACAAAGTAATCCCCAAGGCTGACAAATGCATTTCAATAACTTTATTATAAATAATACCTACCCTGCCTTCTACATTATTCAGCAGATAATGCCCACCTAGTGTAGTGCGTGTTGCCCAAGAAGGAGACATTGATACAAGGGTTCAAATGCAAGCCATTTATTTGGGAGGTACAAGGAACAACGACAAGGAAAAAATGATATAGGAAAGGAAGGCATCCCGTAAAATATATGTGTGTATCTGAAAGAGAAGCTTAGTTCCACAGGGAAACTCTGAGTGGAAATTGCTGAGACACATGCTTCATGTCTATCCCACTAGTGATGGAGAGGGTTGAGGTATTATTTATTCACTCACCCTGCCAGTCATTAGTGGAGGGGTGCTCTTGGAGAATATTAATTCCTTGACACTGATGATCTGTGAGCCCTAGAACAGGGCAGCCTTCAGGAAAAATATTCAGGTATGGCAGGGCCAATACTGGCACGTGGAAGTCCTGCTTTTTGAAGTGATATGGCTGACAGATATGGGCTGGACAATGATAGTAGGTACTGTTGTTACTGTATTACCATCAGAGTTAGGTTCTATGTTTTGCAGCTCTGAAATTGCTCCTTTAACCTGTTCTCATTGAAGATTCATTTTGTTCTGTTAAAGAACTATGTATTTTAGCCTTTTGGGGGAGTGACAGAATTGAAAAACTTCTTTTCAGAAAAGCCATGTTCCTTAAAATAAAAGGGTTTAGTAAATTTGAAGTGGTTGAGGATTTAACTTGCCTTCCAATTTCAAAATTGCCTCCTGTGTTCATGCGAGGCAATATTTATTTCCATCTGTTCTGTGCAACTATCAATGTGTTCAGTTGGTAGCAGTTTACCTTTATGCTCCCAAACATTTAAAAATTGAATAATAGGGTAAGGTTTCCTCTTATATATTCCAAATATGGTGTTGGTATGCAGAAAGGAAGTTGTAATGATAAGCCATTTAGGAGTTCAAATCAGGGGCTCAAAGATTAGGCAAGTCGCCTGTACAGAGCCGGGATAAGAAGCCGTTCTGATTTAGCTGATGATAACATAATTTAGAAGACCAAAATAAATGTGGTCACTTATATATCCAAAGTATATAATCATTTCAGAAAACCTGGATATAGAAAACATATGAAGAAGAAAATAAAAATCGCTTACCATTTTTCTATTCAGGATAACTACTATCATTATTTGTCATATTCACTTCCATTCATTGTTTTCTGTTTGTTTGTTTTTTGCTTGTTTTGTTTTTTGAGACAGAGTCTTGCTCTGTTACCCAGGCTGGAGTGCAGTGGTATGATCTCAGCTCACCGCAACCTCTGCCTCCAGGATTCAAATGATTCTTATGCCTCAGACTCCCGAGTATCTGGGGTAACAGGCGTGCACCACCACGCCCGGCTAATATTTGTATTTTCAGTAGAGATGGGGTCTTGCCACATTACCCAGGCTGGTCTTGAACTCCTGACCTCAAGTGATCTGCCTGCCTCAGCCTCCCAAAGAGCTGGGATTACAGGCATGAGCCATCATGGCTGGCCCCATTCATTGTTTTAATGCTCATTTTATATCACTAAAATCATATGTGTAAGTACTTTTTTTTTCCATTCTATAACAAAATACATTTTTCTAGGCTACTAGTTCTTAAACCTAATTGTGCCTCAGAATCACCTGCAGACTTTGTTAAAACAGATTGCTGGGCCTCATCCCCAGAACTTCTAATCTGGTAGGTCAGGGGTAGAATCGGAGAATTTGTAAGTTAGAAAATCGAGCAAATTTCCATGTGAGTTTGATGCTGTTGGTCTGAGGAGCATGATTACAGGACCTAGGTTTTTAAACTTTTCATATACTGAAATGAGGGTAATGTTTGGTTTCTTGGTCAAGGCATGAGAACACATATGTGTTTAATTTGTAAAAATTCACCCAGATGTGACTTTTTGATATGTGTACCATATATCAATAAAACCTTAAAGAAAACTTCCAAAACATTATTGTAATGGGTTAGTAATATTTCATCTATGCATATGCCATAACTTACATAAGTATGACCTTGATTTTACTTGTTTCTAATTTTTCTAGGTATTCATCTTTTAGAGAACTTCAAATTATTTTGTAGCAATGCAAATCTAGGATGAAAACAAACATCAATATTTCAGCACTGCTAATACATATGCCATAATAATTTCCCCAAAAGTATAATCATTCATATTTCAAACAATAGTTATGCAATTTGTTTGTTTGCTAAACAAATGATTGCCTTTTTCGGATGAAGGTAGTATGATAATGTTTCTTCGTCGTTTAGGTACATATTAAATACTTAAAGCATAATTAAAATAAATGACTTTCTTATATGATTTTCTTGTGCCATGCCTTCAGAACATGGATCACAGCATTCTCTGAAAAATATAAGTTCTTTGAAAACTTCCACATAGCTTTTATTTAGGTAAAATCCTTGAGATTAAGCTTTTTTTAAAAAAATTTTAAAGACTGGCAGCTAATAAAGCAATTTCAATAGACCCAATCATTTTTATGTTCTCGAGATTATTCCTTCTAGTATTGTACTTCAATCAGTAAAACTGAAAGGTTATCCTTAACCTCCCTCCTTCCTCATTTCAAAAGGAAACCACCATTATGTGAGAATCAGAACTACTTTGTTCTAGGGCAATGACTTGGGAGAATACGGTTATCGAAACTCCTGTAAATAAATTTTAAAATGAATGTGATCCTTGAGTTTAACTTTCTTTGAATTACAAGTTTTAAAGACACTCTATACTGCAAAGTAGTCATTAAGGACAATCAGATTTTGTGTTTATCTCCAAATGGGTATTTAAAGCATAATGCATTGTATTGATCAAGAGCCATTCAAGTATCCATTCTTGTGTGTGTGGGTGTGTGTGTGTATACATGTACTTTTTCTTAGATTCGTGAACCTAAATATTCACATAAATGAAAAGAAATTTTCAACACATGCAATTTTTCTATGTTTAAAGAGCATTACGAACATGGTAATCAAATATTACTATATAACTCATTTTTATACACAATAAAAACTTCTCACAAATATGAAAGCTAGTCAGCTCTTTCCTATTAATAGAATAATTTCTAGTATTTCCCAATATTACCTATTTCTCATAATGAGATGTTTAGGGTAGCACTCTCATATATGTCTGAACAAGAGGGGCTATGGCTAAGTGTAATGTGAGAGTGGAATGTTTAAGAAATAGACACACAGTGGGTGCTCAGAAACTTTTTATTTTTATTTTTCAACTTGTATTTTAAGTTCTGGGGTACATGTGCAGGATGTGCAGATTTGTTACATAGGTAAAGCTGTGATATCATGGTTTGCTGCAAAGATCAATCCATCCCCTAGGCATTAAGCCCAGCATCAATTTGCTGTTCTTCCTGATGGTCTCCTCCTCCCATCCCCTTCTCAGGCCCCAGTACGTGATGTTCCCCATCATGCGTCCATGTGTTCTCATCCTTCATCTACAACTTACAAGTGAGAATGTGATGTTTGGTTTTCTGTTCCTGTGTTAGTTTGCTGAGGATAACAGCTTCAGGCTCCATCTATGTCCCTGCAAAGGACATGATCTTGTTCCTTGTTTGTGGCTGCATAGTATTCCATATTTTATACGTACCACATTTTCTTTATCCAGCTATCATTCATGGGAGAAATTTTTATTGCACAGATACATTATAGCTAAAACTGTTTATTCTTTAACTGGGACATGCCTCTGTGTTAGAAGTCAAAAGGCTTGTTGATGGATTGCAGTTGCTGTATTGTTTTCTATATTCTTTGTAAATGTTTTGGAGATAAATAAGGGTAAAATTTGAAGACAAAGGGAAAATAATATAATATGCTCTTCATCCATTAATTACTTATTTTATCTGGATTTGGTCCTTTATTGCAAGATCTAAATTTATTAATAAAAATAGAAAAAAATTTACATAGATTTACATAGAGGTGTATAGTTTTTGAGTTGTTTTACTGTTCTGTTTTTCTGTCCTCAAACTTTTCTCTTGCCTTTTTCTTCATTCTATTCATATTTATAATTTATAATTAAAGTCTGTCTGAATGTACGTCACAGATGTTATAAGAATATAATAGAATTACAGGCAATAATGAAAAGGTAGTGAGATGTGTTAGAAAGAAGTTCCTTGAGCCTTGTATCCTTCCCCTTTGTTCTGTAACTACTGGTGTTTCGGGATTTGGGAAAGGTGTTGGATTCAGATTAAAAACACATACTCATTTTCAAAATCATGACCTACCTTACAATACCAAGGAGGGGAAAGGTATGCAGCAGCAGGATAATATAGTGGAGTAGACAACTATAAATTTGCCTATTAATGATATTTTAAATTTATATATGAGATTATATCTATATATTTTATAGATATATGTATAATATTAAAATACGTATAAATATGAATATATAATATTATATATATATACGACAGTTCATCTAAAAGTATCACTGAGCACTTCACAGCCAATTACTGGTCTTAAATGTCAGTGAGAGGATGTGTTAATTTTTAAGCAAAACCAAAGTGACTTTCCTATCTGAGCAGCCAATGAAATTCTGTATCTAAGGGATTTTCTTTTTCAAATGCCAAACTGGATATATTTGCATATGTTCTCTCTGATGTATCAAGAAGTTGAAAATTGCACATGACTTTAAAACACTTTAAGAAATTGCTTTTACAATCTGGGTGTTCACATCTATGTAGGATTCCTTATTTTAATTTTTGCTACTAGGTGATTCTAATGAATAATAAGAATAGATTTCTGTTTTTTCTGTTATCTACATATAGGTAAACTTAACACCATTAATTTGGTACTCAAGTTTATAGATATGATATAAAGTATAATAAGTATTCCTGGACCAAAAAAATGTAAACATAACTGAAATTTGGTATATAAAGTAATGGAATATTATGCTTGAAAATCAAAAAAATCAACTCAATCCTATTACGTCAATTGTGACTCTTAAATTACTGGGAACTTCTCATTAAAATCTATTTCAGAAATTATGTAGTCATATGTATGTACCTTCCCCCTTGTGATTAACTTATTAACTGATATTCATAAGCATCAATGGCCTCAGTCTTTCTTCACTGTGGGAAACCATTTGTCACTAGTTAACTCCTTTTGTATTATATTCAAGGAACTATTAAACTTCTGTTTCATCATGTACCTTTTATGTAACCAGGAAATTCACTGCTTATTCCATATAAGTTTCTGAATAAAATCATATTTAAAATGACAACATTCACATATGAGAAATATGACATCATGTAGCCAGTAACAGTAAGGCATACTGAATTGTTTTGGTGTATTTTAGGGGTAATTTGTATAAAATTATATTTTAATTACATGACATATAATAAAAATAGTTAAAATGATAAACGCAATTATAATGTTGCATAATTGTTTAACAGTTTATTGCTATTACTGCCCAACTTTTAAAAACCAGTCTTTTCCTGCCCAGCCACCCAGGCTGCTCCACAAAGTGCCAACCAAGAATCTATGAATACATAATCTTTATTCAAAGGATTCATAATATTTATACAAAGGATGTGTAAGTTCCTAACTAAATGAATGCTTTTGCTAATGTTGGGCAACCAGAGTTTTGTTTTTGTTTTTGTAGTTTTCTAAACAATCATTAAAAAAAGAATCTAAAATAAATCAGAGGGTGGCGACAAGAAAAGAAGTGAGTGTTTTCTATACTACTTGTTTATCTTCAAATACTGGGTCTGAACACCCAGATATGGAATAGGTAAAATGAGAAGGTGTTTTAATTTCATGCCGGATATCTCTGATTTTCCTTCATAAGGCATCAATACCTAAAGAGGTTTCTCCGCGTGTACAATCTTTCATAGTGAAAAATAATATCCTTAGGTTTGGAATTTATATTTTGGCAGAATGTGACAAAGAAAATTCATTCCAAAAATATTTATTAAAAATCCCTTACATGCCAGGACACTGTAAAGCTAATACTACGCAGTGCTCCCTTTCCCATAATTACTATGGCTGAGTGAAAACTGCACTGTTTAATTTCAAGCAGCTTGAAATAGACCTTTCTTCGGCCGGGCGTGGTGGCTCGCGCCTGTAATCCCAGCACTTTGGGAGGCCGAGGTGGGCAGATCACGAGGTCAGGAGATCGAGACCAGCCTGGCCAATATGATGAAACCCTGTCTCTACTAAAAATACAAAAAATTAGCCGAGAGTGGTGGCTGGCACCTGTAATCCAAGCTACTCGGGAGGCTGCAGCAGGAAATCGCTTGAACCTGGGAGGCGGAGCTTGCAGTGAGCCGAGATCGCGCCACTGCACTCCAGCCTGGGCGACAGAGGGAGACTCTGTCTCAAGAAAAAAAAGAGAGAGAGAGAGAAATAGACCTTTCTTTATTTGATGAAATAAAAAGAAAGGTGAATCTTTTTTAAATATCTGTTTCTGAAGTGTAGTTACTGTTCAGTGTTCTAATACTGATCATATAGCTAATTCTTGGGGTTAGGAATGCAATACATCTTCATTTGACATGGTCACTGTATACCAAGGCTTGTCCTAGATGCTATGAAGATGATGAAAAGAAATGGGGATTGGGACCTTTTCCCTAAGTGGTATTAATATACTGTCAGAAATATTGTGAACTCAGAACTAAAACAAAACAAAACAAAAAACAAATGAACAAACAAAATGAAAAGCAACAGATTTAAAAGGAAACAAATTCTCCAAAGTGTGGTCTTATTGGTATTGAAATATCGGGTGACTAAGAAAGACCTTACTGTCTTTACATCAAAGGATGGTTTATTCAGATCGATAAACCCACACATTCATGGAAATGATTTGCACAGCAAATATGAAAGACAACTTCTTAAACAGCATCTATTGTGTTGATTGTAACTGGTGCATTAAAAACCTCAGAGTGTCCACATCAGTCATTTCTAAAGTGTTGCTGTTAAAGAGGAGTTTCAAACTCATGCCTCCTGAGATGGGGTGTGTTTAACCTTGTCTGGAGCTCACGCATACACTCAGAGAGAGAGATGTTGCATTCAAGGAACTGCGAGTGAGGTCTGTGTTACGGCTGGAAAACCATTTAGAAGACAGGTCATTTTTTTCTGAGTCCAGATACTTTTATGCCTTTGTTTTTGAATAAGATGGAGGGTCAATTGCTTGTTTCTTCCATGGTTTTAGAACTATTCTAATGCTCTTGAGCACTTTATGGATTTTAACAATGACAACATTTTGTGTTCCTTATCCCAGGATTTCAAAACATTTTATTAAGAACATGAGTGCCCTTGCTGGGTGAAGATGAAGAGCAGGTTGATCATGAACTCCACAGAGGCTCTGGTCATTGGTTCATGCTGCTGACATTCAGGGTTTTATGGTCTCCTGGGCCAGACATATGGCAGCATAATGGTACCATGCTATCTTTTTTTCAACATCTTTTTCCTTGGAGACAATGTGGTCTCCTTTTAGAAAGTGTTTATGAAGCAGCATGAGTCTCTAGCGATGAAAGTTCTTTGTTTATCCACAGAGCCAGCGGATTGTCTTTCCTCTCTATTGTTGGCTTAATTTAGATACATTGTTGAAAGGGCTAAAGAGCTTTGCGACGATGGGCATTTTCCTTTATGAGTGCACAGGACACCACGCAGAGCCCCTTGGCCGGCATCCTATCTCCCTCCTTGAAGTCTCTTAAAGATGACATGACTTCAGATTTTCTTCCTTCTGTTAGAACTTTGAAGGGTGGAGTGTGAAATCTGGCTTCCCCTACGGCTCTTGTGTGAGTGTGAGTGTTGGCTTCACAAACCATCTCGAAAAAGGGTGTTCGAACAGACTGTACAGATGCTGTGTCTGGCTTTGTGGTGCCAAACAAATTGAGGGTACTCTGCCACCAGGTTTTCTATTTCAAGATGGCTTATATATTTTGGCTGGTTTAATTTTTTTACCAAATATTTTGCTGCTGATGATAACTGACCTAAACTCTGTGGCCAGTAAGGTGGAAAATGTCTCATATGTTCCTTTCTAGCTAGACAATTCAGATTTGTGAAAGGAGTAAAATCCTCGAGTCATATACCCACATGGCAAACATTTCCAAAAGTGATCTGAATATGTGAAAATATGTGGAACGGATATCTGTCTTTGAAATATTTATTTGTATGCAAATTGCTCATTTCTCCTCTCCTGTCCTCAAACAGGAATCCCATGTGCATGAGACCCCTACCTCTCTGGACCACACCAGCGTGAGATGTCTTTCTGTGGCAACGAGGGTCATGTAAGAGCCTGTGTCCAGCTCTGTTCTCTGTAATTCTAGAGATTATAGCCTCATCACAGTTCCCCCTTCTCCTTTCGGGTATTTTTAGTAGGTATCTTAAGAATGCTGATGAAATAGCCCTCGGCAGGCTTGGGACACTTGGCATTTTCCTCCCTTTCTGTGATTTTCTTTCTGGCATCTTCTCTGTCACAACTGTGGGCCGGTCCAGCTGGCTGCTCTGGCACTGAGTCTCATCTCTGCCTTGGTGGATTCCAACAGTAGCCCCAGACAGAGGCTTTTCCCAGGTTCTGATATAGGTGAGCAGTGAGGCCGTTCTGACCCAACACCTTATTTGAATGAGTGGCTGTTTAGGTTTTTAATAGTTTAGTGGTGTGACACGTTCTTAGAGGTCGGACATGTAGTCCATGAGAACTGGAACAAAACCCAGCAAATTCCCATTAAAATCACTCTCTCTTTTGAATCCTAATCTATCCTGCCTTAAACCAAACTTCTTGGAATGAGTTATTTCCCAGGAGGGACCCGGCTCTCCAAAACTGTCTTGATCATGTCTGAAAAGACAGTGGACATAGTTACCTTGTCAATGGGAATTCTTGCTCCCCGAGCATTATGCCTTCATTGAGAGGGGAGAGATGATAAAAAGCAGAATGTATTAAAATTCAAAAAATCTTTTAAAACGCTAACTATTACTAAGGTTGCTAAATTCTTTAAGCCTCCCTTTATTCTCCTCCTAGACTCTGATTAGTACTCATATTCTGAAATAGGCATTTTGTGGCATTTTTTTTTTTTTTTACTTCTATTTTAGGTTTAGGGGTACATGTGCGGGTTTGTTACACAGGTAGACTTATGTTGTGGGGGTTGTTGTACAGATGATTTCATCACCCAGGTATTAAGCCTAGTACTCATTAGTGTCTGTTGTTTCCTTCTTTGTAGTTCATGAGTTCTTATCATTTAGCTCCCACTTACAAGTGAGAACATGTGGTGTTTGGTTTCCTGTTCCTGTGTTAGTTAGATGAGGATAATGGCCTCCAGCTCCATCCATGCTCCTGCAAAAGACATGATCTCGTTCTTTTTTATGACCGCACGTTATTCCATAGTGTGTATGTGCTATGTTTTCTTTATCCAGTCTATCACTGATGGGCATTTAGTTGATTCCACATCTCTGCTATTGTGAATAGTGCTGCAACGAACATACGCATGCATGTGTATAATAAAATGATTTATATTCCTTTGGGTGTACACCCAGCAGTGGGATTGCTGGGTTGAATGGTGTTTCTGTCTTTAGGTCTTTGAGAAATCACTGTGGCATTATTTTTAAATATGTTAATTGTTGACTCAAATGGCTGAGCAGTGCAACTACCTTGTCATCTGAATGAAGGGACGTAATAGGCATACAAGGAAAAACACATGCTTACAAAAACAGCAGACACCACACTGCTAAATTATTTGGAAGTGTGACACCATCAAATAAAGTTTTGGATATTCATAGATTCAGATGAAAATTGAAAGAAAGTTCAACGAAAGCTTAGAATAAAATCAGCTATATATTAGCCTCAAAGGAATAATAAATAGGTATCAATACAGGAGAGCGCTACATCAGGTGCCTTCTTTATTTCTATAACTACAGTGTTTAAAATAAATACAACAAGAATAATATGAATATATAGGTATGATTATGATTTATAATTTTTTAAAATAAAAGGATATAATTCAGAAGAAAAACATGCTAATCCCCAAAACTATGGGAAGCCTGGCTGTATGAGACATCGGTCACAAGCAATACACTACTACCCTCTTTATAGCAAATAATTCTAGTTATAGACAAAGCCCCCAGGTCAAAATGATCCCAGGCATGTAAGTTTTTAAGCAGAGACTACTCATTCACCAGAATGTGGTCTCACCTTCTTCCAAAATGATAGATTCCCTGATTTTTAGTGAGGTTCATGGCTTCCTGGAATAGACAACACTTACTAGCTAGTTGTGGCCCAAGTAATATAAACAAAAGTGTCATGTGTGATTTGCAAAAAGTAACCTTTAAAACAGTGATTAAAATTCAGAATATATAAGGAACTCCTACAATTCAACAACAAAAAGCAACATTATTTTAAAAAGCGGGCAAAGTACTTGAATAAACATTTCTCCAAAGAAGATACACAAGTGGTCCCTAAGCACATAAAAAGATGCTCAACATCACTCTTCATTATGGAAATGCAAATCAAAACCACAGTGAGGTAGCACTTTTTACCCATTAGGATGTGTATTATAAAAGAGACAGAAAATAACAAGTGTTAGTGAGGATGTGAAGAAATTGGAACCCTTGTGCAGCGCTGGTGGGAATGTAAAATGTGCAGCCTCTGTAGAAATAATGGTGGTTCCTCAAAGAATTAAAATTAGAATTAGTACATGATCCAGCAATTCCATTTCTGGGTATATACCCCAAAAAACAGAAGGCAGAGACTTGAACAGATATTTGTACACTCATGTTCATAGCAGTATTATTCCCAATAGTCAAAATTTGGAAGAATCCCAAGTGTCCATTGACAGATGAGTGGATAAAAAAAAGTGACATACACATAAAAATGGAATATGATTCAGCCTTCAAGAGAAGGGAAATTCTGATACATGCTACAGCATGGATGAACCTTAAAGCCATTATGCTACATGAAATGAGCCAGTCAGAAAAGGACAGATATTGTATGATTCCACTTATATGAAGTACCTAAAATAGAATGCATAGAGGCAGAAATTAAAATAGAGGTTACCAAAGGTTGGGGTGGAGGGAAATGGGGAGTTAATGTTCAATGGGTACAGAGCTTCCGTTGGAGAAGTTGAAAAAGTTCTGAAGATGGATGGTGGTGACATTTGCACAACAATGTGAAATATTTTTAACGCTACTGAACTGCACATTTAAAATGATAGATTTTATTATGTATATGTTACCACAATAAAAAAAAAAAAAGATGCTCGTTTGCATCATTCTTTCTTTCTCTTGCTGGAATGTAGACCTGATGGGTGGTGATTGAGCAGCCATCTGGGATTGTGAAGTAGAAGCCACAAGTTGAAGGTGGTAGAACGACAGGATATATAAAGAGCCTGGGTTTCTAATTACCCTGGAGTTGCTATATCACTATCAGTCAGCTCACCTTTGAACTTTATTTGAGACATAAACTCTTGTTTGAGCCACTGTTATTTTTTTCTATCACTGTTTGCTGAACTTAATCATATTATTTATTTATTAATATTTTTCTTTTCCTTTTTATTATTATTATTTATTATATTATTATTATTATTATTATTTTTGAGATAGAGTCTCACTCTGTCACCCAGGCTGGAGTGCAGTGGCATTATCTCAGCTCACTGCCATCACTGCCTGCTGAGTTCAAATGATTCTTGTGCCTCAGCCCCCAGAATAGCTGGGATTGCAGGAATGTACCACTGTATCCCACTATTTTTTTTTTGTATTTTTAGTAGAGATGGAGTTTCACTATGTTGGTCAGGCTGTTCTCAAACTCCTGGCCTCAAGCGATCAACCTGCCTCAGCCTCCCAAAGTGTTGGGATTACAGGTGCGAGCCACCATGCCAGGCCCTTAATCGTATTTTCACCATCTCACCACTGTTTTACTATGTTACAAATGAGTGCCCTTTCAAATTTTTGACCTGAAATAATGTTATATAATAATATAAAACAGGCCGGGCGCGGTGGCTCAAGCCTGTAATCCCAGCACTTTGGGAGGCCGAGGCGGGCGGATCACGAGGTCAGGAGATCGAGACCATCCTGGCTAACACAGTGAAACCCCGTCTCTACTAAAAAAATACAAAAAAACTAGCCGGGCGAGGTGGCGGGCGCCTGTAGTCCCAGCTACTTGGGAGGCTGAGGCAGGAGAATGGCGTAAACCCGGGAGGCGGAGCTTGCAGTGAGCTGAGATCAGGCCACTGCACTCCAGCCTGGGTGACAAGAGTTAGATTTTGCCTCAAAAAATAATAATAATATAAAACAATATTTTATTTTTGCCTTTTGTAGACATGCATTGTAATCCCCTATAAGTCCTACCAACAGCAGCAAATAATTCACAGAAAATAAATCATAAAAATGGTGATTATCTTTCCAGTCACAAATTTCCTTTACAAAGAGGAGGTGAAGTACAACAGGTGAGAATGTATAATTTCAATGGATCTTTGTTTCTTTTCAACTTCCCTGTGTTTTGGGTAAACTGTTTCCGTAACTGACTTTGGTCACTTCTAATTTTTGTTAAGCCTTCTGGGATCTTAGCAACCTGGCCATCCTGGTGCCATTAGTTCTCTCAATTTTGTAGTTAAGATGTTTATAAACATATTCAATGATACTCGACTTAGTTTCAAACCTTCATAAGCACCATGTGAATTTCCATCCTGTTGGAGGCCAATGGAGATATTGCTCATTTTGCAGCAACATATGCAGGTACTTCAAAAACAAACTCCTAAAGTAAAATCCACCTCCTTAGACAATTTGCTTCAGATCATTGCTAAAAGTATATTTTAAATGTTAGGTAGTGTATATATTATGATTCATACAACTTATAAAGCATTTTATTAAGAGTGATTGGTAGACTCTCCATTAATGGTTATATATTCAAAACCACAATAACTTAAACTGAAATTGTACATTGTTTCATTCTGGAGGAGGGGATCAACCATCAGACCCTTAAATCCTTGAAATTTTAAGTTGAAGATAGCCATGCGCACATAATCGTGACCACTTCCACTGTTTTAAAATGAAACTATTATGCATGAAATACAAACATTTCTAACATTTAGGGGAAAATTTTTCTGTCTTTCTTATGTAAATATTTATCATGTATTTAGTCTATTAAATGATACATGTCAAAGAAACTATTATAAGCTTCAGCAGCCTCAGGGATTACTTTATGTTTACTTGTAGTGTTCCCAATAATCTGACATTTGACCATTTACATGGGTTGGAATGTTGACAAAACTGAAACATGTTTAGTCTGGGGTTAAAAATGTGGGAAGAAGGGAAAAGTGGGGCTAGAAGGTAAAGCCCCTCCCATGCCTTCTGTTCTCATCCTCACTCTGAGAAAATGACTTCATCATCAGAAAAAGTCATTCCCTCAACTCTTTGGAACCCCATCTACCATTTTATTTTCTTCCTCCCCCATCCTTGACCCCTTCCTTTGAACTCTGAGGACAACTTGTCTTTTTTAATCCAAGGTTAATCCTCCACACAATGTATTTATTATCCTTCCTTGTCTTTTCCAGGTCCTTGTTGTGTCTCCTTTACTTTCTTTCCCTCTCCCTTGGCTCAGTCCTTTCAGCCGATAAATGTGTTTATGTCTCTCCCTATTTACAAAAAATAGCCAAATATTTCCAACCCCACATGGTGCTCTCATTGCTATCATCTCTCTCTCTGGCTCATTACAGTCAATTGACTTGACAATGTAATCTATACATACCGTTTTCAATTGCTCACCTACCATTTTCTCCTAATCTTCCTCCCACCCACCAAAAGTGCTCTTGACAAATCAGTCACTGAAAATCTCAGAAAGGCTCAGTCCAACAGGTACTTTTCTGTCATTATTTACTGTTATTATTTTACATTATTCTCTACTTCATCTAGTATTGTTAAGTTCCTTTTCCTTGAAACTCTCATGATTTCTATGACTTCCCATTTTCTCTCTTGCTTCTCCTGATACTCTCTCACTGGAAATATTTTCCTCTATTTTGCCCATAAATGGTAGATTTCCCTGGGATTCTGTCCTTCACCTGATCTTTTCATTCTCTGCACTCTTCCTGGGAATTACTATCCCTTACAACTTTATCTCCTGTTTTGTCTTTCAAATATCTTTCTCCAGCCAATCTAGGCAATGTTGATAATTCCATGGCCCAATCTGTCCATTTGCAGCCCCCAGGGGCATCTCTATCTCAACATGTGTGAGAGTGGACTTGTCACCACCCAGCCTCCTTATTCTCCTCTATTTCCTCTCTTGGTGTATGGCATCACACTGTCTTTCTCTACATTTCCCAAACAAACAGGACCTGCTTTCTCACTTCCCTGCTTTTGCACGTGCTAGTCCACATGCCAGGAATGTTTTCTTAGTCCATTTCACTTAAGTAGCACTATTTGTCATTAAGATTTCAGCTAAAAGAAATCTTTTTTGTCAAATCTCAAGTCTGAGCTAGAAACCCCTACTGCATGCCTTTCATGACCCTGTTTACTTATCTATAACCCTACTAGGCTCTGAGTTCCTTAAGGCCTGGGAGTATGTCTTATTTATTATTGTATTAATATATGTATTTATTAACATTATATATGTTAAAATATATCACGTATTTTTATTAATGTATTAACATCTAAAACACAGAAAATGTTATATATCTAACACAGAGCATGTTACATATATAACATACATATTAATATATATACACACACATACATGCCATACACATACATGCCATACACATACACACACACACACACACACACACACACATTCTGAATGACTGAATGAAATTAGAATCCCGGAAATCATCCTAGACCTCTTCCTATTTTTCTCATAATGTACCAGTTTCCAAGGATTCAATTTCCCGGATATCTGTGAAATCAATCTTTTGCCTTCTTCCCCTAACTTGATTTTTTGTCTGTTAATTTTAATTGTCTTCTACTTGTCTTCTTGCCACTATCATATTCCTTTCAAATTCTTCACATATGTTTGCCCCAGAATTATCTTGCTAAAATATGAATTTGATCATGTCACTTACCTGCTCAAAATCCTTCCACGGCTCCCCGTCTATCGTGTATGTCAAACGATGAAGCACAACATACAAGGCGTTTCATGCTTTGGCCCTTGCTACATTTCCACACCTACTTCCCACTTCCCATACATGCACACTACATTTAAGTCGTGCCAAACTTGTCCTAGTTCCCCAAATGTGTCATAGTTACTCCCTTGCGGCTTAGTACAAACCCTTCCTTCTGCTTACACCACCTAGTTCAAAAGTTAACCTTTAAAATTTGGCTGGGGCTTCACTTTCTTTGGAAGGACTTTCTTGTCGCCTTTAGACCAGGTGAGGTACCCTATCCTCTGTGTCTTCATAATATTTTCTGCATAATTTTGTATTTGAATATGGGCTAGAAACTCCAAAGAGTTCTTGGAACTGTCACACATGTACTTTTGAAAGCTGGAAATCCTGATGCTACCTGATAACAATTTTATATTTCCAATGAACTCCTTTTTCCTTTGAGATTTTTTTTATTTTTAAGTCTTAATGTTAAAATCTTCTCACATTTTTCAGGGTTGTTACCTATCACTATAGACTGAATGCTTTCAGTCAGTTGAATGCTAGCTATTATGGTAGAACAAAGATTTAGCACTTCTCCCTGGAGTATATCACTGTGTTTCCTCTATAAACATACTCAGCCCTCATAGCTGTACTCTTCTGGGCACTTCTTTTTCCTTACGTGTTCTCTTGAGGTTGCATTTTTTGTGCCTGCCCAGGAGGGAAAGAGCTGGTGCAGCATGGCAGTGTTGTGATAGCTGCTAGGAGAAGCAAGAGTTTCCTTACTGAGCAGATATTCTAGGAAGCACCTCCAACCATGTGTTGGAACTCTGATCTGATCTGCTTTATTCTTAGTGCAAAAAAGTACAACTGTGCAGCAGACCTCACCTCACCTCACTCCACCCATTCATTTATTTAGTTCCCAAATAATTACGGCGCTTGCTGAGAGCTGAGGATACCCAAATGAATGAGGCAGAGCTCTTTCCCCCAGAACACTCACAAATTAGCAGAACAGATAAGTCAAAAATGCATGCAGTAAAGGTCAGTATTAGAAAAGAAAGATCCCTCAAAGTCAAGCCCGATCAATTGTAGCTGGTGGAGAGAGTCAGCAATGAAAGATGATGGCTTTGGTTTCAGCCACATTGAGTTTGAAGTGCTTGTGTGATATTCAGGTGGAACTGTTGCATAGGCAAGTGGCATTACAGGTATGACACTCCAGAGATGGTCTCATCCTGATAACAGATTTGAGATTTACCAGGTGAAAGAAGATATTTGAAGTTCTGTAAAAACTGATAGGAAAAGGTCGATGGCAGTAATATTTGAGATTTTAGATGGGGGAAAAAAAGAAGCCAGTAAAAAAGAAGAGCAAAATACTCAGGGATTTCAGAAACAACTTAAAATGGGGATGACATTTTCGAAGTAAAAGAGATTTAAGAAGAAAGGTGTGATCATCAGTCAGGTGTCACCAAGGGGTCAATTACAGGACATCGAGAAGAGTGCATTGGTTTTAGCATTGAGGAGGGAATTAGAGAGCCAAGGCAAGGTAGAGAAGTTTAAGTGGTGAACACAGAGTGTCTTTTAAGGATCATGGCTATGAAGGGAAGAAGAGCAATGCAAGAGAAGCCAGGAGAAATATGCCTAATGAAAGTACCCTTTATATTATAAAGACGTAAAAGACATCAGAATGTATACATGCCGAGGAGAAACCAGTAGAGTGGAAGAGCTGAAGATTCACCAGAGAGAGGAAAGAACTGATAGAACAAAATCCCAGAGAAAAGAAGATGGTTTCATGCTCCCCACACATGAGATTGGGCAAGGGAGCAATTCAAATGGATGCACAGGTGCTCACAATCACTCTGGCAATATGAATGTCATTAGAAAACCCATCTAGCCCTTTCAATAGTATATTCCATAAGGACTTGGGCAAAAGTGATGAATTTATTTTTTAGTCACATTAGCAAATACGAAAAATGTTCCCGAGTGCCACAGAAGTGTTTCCAAATATTCATTTTTTTTAACTAGAACAAATCTCTTTGGTTTTCTCTGGTACTGCCAAGATCGCTTAACTGCTGCATTGAGAATGTTCAACCTCCCTCACTTCACTGATCATCCAAAATGAGCTTCAGCTGCATCTTGAGCAGAGCTGGGACTGTCTTTGCAGTTCTTAAATCAGACTAAAAATTGGGTCATCACCACAGTATTTATTAAATGTTCAAACCTCCCTGATCTTTTTCTTCTACCAATAACTCATAATTCATTTCTATACAAAT
Source organism: Colobus angolensis palliatus (assembly GCF_000951035.1). Lineage (NCBI taxonomy): Eukaryota > Metazoa > Chordata > Mammalia > Primates > Cercopithecidae > Colobus > Colobus angolensis. The sequence continues at coordinate 11,249,895 of NW_012114932.1, read as the reverse complement.
GTCATACAAAATCCAATGATCATAAATAGTTCTGTTCTTTCCTTATTTAAAATAAAATTCATAATAGTTTGGCCAGCTGGCCATCACAGTGCACATTACTTAGTCAAGGGCTGATTTAATTTGAACAAGTGTTTAATACATCTAGATTGTGGTAAATAACTGCATTCTAAATTGAGCAGAGTACCGAACTCTTATGCACAAATAATATTGAAATAGGAAGTGCAGATTATTGATATTAATGTGCCCAACAGAGGATCAAATTCTCCTTAAAGACAGGCATCTGAGTGTTGCAGGGTCTCGAGACATCGGAGTACAGTGTTTGGGCAGTTGGAGCTTTAGCTCAAGTTGTTCTTAGAGTTGAAACAGTGCTTTGCTAGCTTTAAGTCCAGATGTATCTCTTTCTGAGACTCTGTCTTTGAAATTCTCAAAATGGGTGAGGCATTCCTCCTTTGATCTCATATATCACTTACATACATAGACAGGTACAATGAACTTTCTGCGTTTCTTGTCTGCCATGCTCAACTAGACTGTGTCGTTAATTTTTCAACTCCCTGGTTTATGCCCAGGCTCTACCTTCTAGTATTTAATAAAAGATATGGAATGATGAAATGAATCAATGAATGTATCCGAATCTTGTTGATTTGGATTTGGAAAGTTACAAAAATAGACCTGCCCCGTGTGGTGGGGGCTCACTTCCCACTGTGATGTGTTCCTGCTACTTGAGAGCCCTGACTCTCTCAGCGCATTTAATACCAGGAGCTTTGCTATCACCTTGTGTCCTCAGGGAATCTCATATCTTCAGAACACCTGGAGGGATAGTTTCTGGCTGTCAGTTTAGTGGGTAATTTTCTCTTCCTTTTTCAAATTTTCATAGCTTTTTTATGATTTTTTTTCTTCCATAGCATTTACCACAATCTGAGATGTAACAGTGCTATTTTTAAAAATTATCCTATTTCCTTACTGGCTTGTAATCTACTTGAAGGGAGGGACTGCATTTATTTTATTACCTCCAACAGTGCCTAACACTGTGCTTTGCTTATAGGCAGTGACTAATAAATATTTGTCATATTGAACATCATCTATAACTACCACTTAAATGGGGGAGCAAAATGCTAAGGGACTTTGGCAGAAAGCCATCAGTCCAGGGTTTCCTCGGCTGCTTTTTCCCTCCAGCACTACAGTTTCTGGTAACTAAGAGGCATCTCACAGCTTCACAATTGCCCGAAACTGCTAGGAGGAGAAGAAATGCAGCACAGTCCCAGACTGGCTTACTTAGGGATGTTTCTTTAGAATGCACTGCAACTAGAACTACAGAGGTGGTAGTTTATGTATAGAAGTGAGGCCAATGGATGCTGCTAATCACCACCAAGTGGTGCCTTCTTGCATCAGCACGTTCTTGAGTCTCTGACAAGGCAAGTGAAGCAGCCCTGTGCTCCTGCTTGGCAAAGGCTGGTAATGGCTGAGCTAATGCATATCCCATTTGCCAGCCAGTCATTCACTAAGTAGACCAACGTAGCAGAGAGGGGAAACTCATCCAAATGGGAAGGACCTACAGGGAGAATCAGGTGCTTTATAAACTAACGTATCTTGCTGGGGAAAAATAAATCCCAATACTGCTTAAATAATAGAATTCCATTTACAATTGAGGTCTCTCTGGGTACCTGGCACAGTATGAGACATGATAAGGTAGGTTTAGAAATAAGTGAAAAATTTGCAGTCTTCTTATGACAAAACATATCCATTCCAGCCAAAGAGATAATCTTATCTGAATGTGTAAGATTAAATAGTCAAATGTCTACCGATATGAAAAAGGGATGGGACAAGCTGCATTCAAAGTCAATGCCAGACATTGCATTTGTCACATTATTTTCGCTAGTATATTTAAAATCTGTATGACATTGCATTCTAAAACAACAATTGAAATTCAGCAATGCTTAAAAGATAGCTTAAATGCATTGTCTTTTCATTTACTGAAAAAAAATCAGTCTTCCCATAAAATTGTTCAACATCCATAGAATTTATAAGAAAGAACAAAATAAACTTTCTATGTACAAGAGGACTAAAAATACAAAGATAAACATATTAACAGCCAATTGTTTATCACACTTAATAAATTAAGGTGTTTAGAGAATTGTAAGCTAGAAAAATTTCCTGCCAAACATTAATTTTTAGAAGCATAAAATTAAGAAATAAAAGTGTGTTTATCTGTATCTTAATTCTTAGTTATGTAGCCAAATAGTATTAAAGACAGATAACTTTGAGGCTATGTTCAAGATACAAAGGAAGCCTTAAGATAGAACTATTACAATTAAATTCCAGGATTTAATTAAGGTTTGATGATTTCTAGTATAACTATAGAAATTACACAGAGATCTGTTATTGTTGAGTTACTAGTAGAAGACAGGCTGGTTAAAAATTTTTCTGAATGAAATACAAACTACCATCAGAGAATACTATAAACACCTCTATGCAAATAAACTAGAAAATCTAGAAGAAATGGATAATTTCCT